>NW_020620714.1:10201845-10263882 GCF_003573695.1 Papaver somniferum | reverse complement strand
GGGTGGGGGTGGGGCGGGGGTGGGTGGAAACGAAAAAAAAAAAGGAAAGAAAAAACCAACCCCGGGAATCGACAAACCCAGCGGAGTATCAGCAGACTTAGGACGAGATGCATATGAACTAGAAGACGATTCAGAGCTACCAGCGGAACCTGACAAATGAGAAATGAGCATCATTGAAAAGACAACTTAAATTTATAAGAAAGAAAACGAGAGAAAGGAAAAGATAAAGGAATAACAAAAACAATGACACATATTAAATAGGGAATCACCTGCAGGATCATCAACGGTTAACGCCACGTGGGATGAGGACCCACCAAAAAATGACCTGTTAGACCCAGAAGGGCTCATCGATTGCAGCATGGCACTGGGAGATACTGGAGGCTTCCCCCTCCCACGAACGGTTTCATCCCTAAGGGGGTGAACTGATGTTACACGAAGGCGCGACGACACCCAATCGGACCCCGAGGGAAGAGTAACCCCTATACTCCTCAATTAATCCACGAATGAAGGAATTGGGCTGGCACTCATATCCTCTGGAGGTTGCGAAGCAACCCTCCGACGGCTTTGACGACGCTACAAGGGCGCGGTGTTAGCAGAGGAAAAAGGACGTGGGGCAGGCGATTGGTTTGCCTCCCGCCTAGCTTTCTTCTTTATACTAATTTCAGCCAATCACACTCAGGCATGTTCAAGTATTCCTCTATCACATAAGAGAAGGGCTTCCACCCTAGGCGACTGGCAGGGGGAGTCTCCTGGGAAAGTGATCGCTTCCGCCAGCTCATCAAAATAAAGTAAAGGAATGAAGTGATAAATAACAACAATACAAGGCAAAGGAAATGGAAAATACCTGGGACGCTAAGGGACCTTCGGGCGGCTTCACATTTAGCCGTGGAGGCTTATTCTCAGAAAACGATCCCTTCTTTGGCGTCACGGGATCATGACCCTCGGGGTGGGGCCCAATAAGTCACCACCATATCCGAGCGACCTTTGTTAGCTGGAACTAGGTGATGCTCGGCAGCTACGGCATCATCGAGTTTGATTCGTCCAGAAGCGTGGAGATCCCGAAGGTCTTGAACGGTCAAGTCACGAGGAGGAGATGATTCGCGTAAGAAGAAGTTCAAAGCGCGGCGCCGAATGAAGTCATTGAAGCTAGTGACAATGTCTTCTATTCTAGAATTTTCCGGAGGGGGAAACCTATGAGGAACCCCTTAGTCGAATCCCACTTGCCGAGCCGCGCGATCGGGATTGTAAGATACGACGACGAACTTACCAGCATAGAAACCAGGAAGATAACCAAGCAGCACTGCCATCACTGAATCAAAATCCGCCTCTGACAAGAGCTTTGTCGAATCCAATTCCACGTCAAAGAGGGCAACGAAATCATAATGCGCCGGACCTGATCGACCGTCTTGATAGGGGAATGGCTAGAAATCCTTGGCCACATTTAAATGTTTACCAAGATCGTCCTGGGGTACTTTCCCATTCAAATTCCAAAGAGCCATCCGAGGGTAGCCATAAGTGACAGGTAGCTTCTTGACCGAACCATCATCCTGCTCTACATCTTCTTCACGGTGAACTGCGAGTTTATTAAGCTCAGGCGCGCACGGAGGAACATGTTCCCAATACCAAGCCTGCATAAAAGAAGCCGAGATATATGTCTCAATTTTGTGTGACCAACCCACCGTTTGAATATCCTGACAAAACAGATCGAGATGGCGGTACAAACCACCCAAGAACATCGGCGCCAACGGAAAAGAGACGCCGCGAGACAATAACACTGCCAGTGGCACGAGCTCACCCTTGATGGTATCTTGGGGACTGTATTTAAATATGTCATGGAAAATCCAAAACAAGATGAAGGCGACTAGATCCGCACGGGGATTCTTCTCTTTGCGCTTAGAAGGGAGCACTTTCCGATCTACTATCTGTGGAGCCCAATACTTCAACCAAAGAGAAAAAGAAGCACGACGGTTAACTTTAACATGCCATTCGGGACCAGCTTCTGTCGGATTCGACGGACCATGAATCGCCTCATAAGCACAGATGGAGCTAGATAGCAGGCGCTTACCAGAGGGGCGCTCAGGAGGAGCCTTTTCCTTCACCCACTTGTCTTTTTCTTTCAAGGCGGATGAAGATACCCCTTCTTACTTGTGCCTGTGGTCGATATGTTTCCACTTTGTCCCAATGACGCTTGGCTCTTCTGCACTAGTTCACGACGGAAGTCATCTTTGCATTTAAGCAAATAGGTACACAGTTCTTTATCCTCGTCATTCAGCGTTCCGAAGACAGCCTCCTCTTCATACGAATGACTGCCATGAATCGGCAACCCTGCAAGAGCGACTACGTATTCTAAAACGATAGTGGTTTCCCCCCATGCTGTGAGGAGAGTATGCACAGGAGGATCCCAACGGCAGAAAAGTCGTGTTATATCACGAATGCACCTATGTATTTCCTGCTTAAGAGACGAATCTATGGCTTCGTTAATACCTGCTTGACAGAGAGTAATCACATGACCGGGATTAGAGCGTATTTGAGAGGCCCAATGCGGACATACCAGGTGAATTATCGATTTAGATCGAATGTCGCTGGCAGGAAGATCGTAGTCGCCCCGATGGATGGCCATCCGCAGCACGGTTTTAAATGCAAAGGCATCCATGGTCTCTGACTCGGGTCGCAAAAGCCATCAGGGAGAGGAAGGGTAAGGAAGTACAGGCGGGTTCAGAAGGAGAGAGGCTAGGATATCATCTAGAGGGAAAACGCGTTTACCATCGCGGAACTCTCTTAGCCTTAGGGCGCGCTTTAAGGCAGGACCACTCGTAAATTCAGCAATAGTATATGACTTATCGTCCGCCGGGACGGGTAAGGTGATCTCGTCCCGATCAGAATACTCTTTCTTGTCAGGGTTCTCATTCCTGGGCTGGTCGGATTCACTAGACTCCTCGGATGAAGAACTACTGGAAGAGATGCTAGACATGGCGAGTGTATGGGTGTGTTGGAAGAAAAGGAGAAAAGCCAAGAATGAAAAGAAAACAAATTGGCAGTCCCGTATATGGAGGGTCTTAGGGTTTGGATGTGGCAGTCACAAAGTATGCATGGGGAATGGTAACCGTGAGAAAGTGGAAAGAGAAAATCTAGCACGACGGAGGAGTTGGAATGTCGCCCACGACCGCTAACCAGACAAAAGGAAAAAATCCACCACGTCTATGGATCGTGGGGAAAGGCGCTCAAAAAGGGTTCTTTGACTATCGGGTCATTTGACAATTGACCCAATAGTCAGGGGACTAATGTTGATACATGAAAAATATTACTCCTTTAGCCAGGCTAGTGTGCCATCAAAGAGGAGGCAAGTCCAACATGAGACATGAGGACTTAGGGGCTAGAGCCCAAGTCCACCAAGAAAGTGTCTATTAGATGAAAAGGACAAGGGAGGAATTAATAGAAAAGAAGGAGGTTTCATTAGAGAAGGAATGACATTAGCAGTAATTAAAGAAGTTTATGACATATGGCATGATGTCACAAAAGGAAGGGGCTTTTGGAAAGTCTATATAAATAAGGACAATGTACAATGGAAAAACAATTCTCCTTCTTACTATTATTAGAAAAGGTGAGGTCTTTTGGTTAGATAGGACAGGTAAAACCTAACGAGAAATCGTGTATTAACAGCGTGCTCAGTGAAACAAATATAGCGTTCAAATGATCACTAACATGTTTCATAGTACTACTAGAGAAGAATGAAAAAAAAAATTCACACACAACGCTTAGGAAAAGACCACTCCAATATCATTCCCCAAACATGATCTTGATGATTGTGTCTGCGAGTTCATTTATCTTAATTAATTAACATCCACTGACTCATCACGGTGTTCATTGGTGGTAAACATACACAGATGTGGAACGTGTGTTTAGCTGGACTTCAGTATAACGTCGATAATCAATGTTATCTATAAGGTTAATAAGGTAAAATCAGATTATTTTTACTTTGTTAAGTAACGGATCACGATACCAACCTTTAATATTTTAAATTTTGAGTATCAAACTAATGTATTAGACACTTAATGGGTACCAACACTAAAAAGCCCTAGAAAACTCTCATATAAGAGCTATTGAAATCAACAGTGGAGTTTTCATGTAAAATAAAATAGGGCATCCGTTAGTAAAATGAAAAGCCTCATGTCTAAAATATTTTCATAATGTCTTAAGTATCATTGTTTAATTGGTGCTAATTATTTAACTATTTTTAAAACAAAAAAATAATTTAAGTAAATTAAACAATTTAGCATTAGCATTATCAAATTATTGATTTTGATTTATATTTATTGATAAAAATTCCTAATGTTTTGGGTTTTTGGAGGGACGAGAAAAAAAAGAAGAGGTTTTTGTAAAAAGATTTTAAATTACTTAACCAAAATAATTTATTCCGAAGGTGGATGAATCTTTCTATACATCAAACTTTTTTTTTGTAAAAAGGAAATGAATTTATAAGCTTTTTAGTCTTATTTATGGTTAGGCATGTACTTAAAATCCAGCCAATACAGTGTTTGAGGCTAGGAAAATGATGAACTCCTGAAGATGGTCGTACCTTGGTAAAATTGGGCATAACCAATCACAACCGATTTATGGTCAGGTTTAACAGAAAATAACTTACCCACAGATAATTATCGGTCAGGTCAAGTGGAAAATTCCAAGGCATAAAAGTTTTTGTATGTTGGTATCTGAATATCTACGGATGGGAATAGCCTTTTACGACTAAAAAACTTGCGACAAGTTTTCCAAAACATGAGTTATGGCTAAGATTTATTCATTTCCTATATGTAAAAAGTACTTGGATAAAAATTTGAGTTTTCAACTAGTTATGGCTAGGAGTTCTTGATTTCACGGATAAATAACAACGGTTGGAGAATTGGGTTATAATTGACATGGCAACCCAATTTTTTTATCTCATTTGAGCAATTCTAATTTATTTCCAACATAAAATATAAGAAAATGACTTGTCGAATTAAACTTAGTGAATTAAGTTGAAGTTGTGCAAACCTTGTTCTTCGTTTTCTTTGTTGGGTCGATGAGGATTGATTTTGAATTTTTAATGATAACTGATTTCGGAGTTGTTATCGATTAGGATTACAGATACCTTTTTTTCTTCTATGTTTTTCTAATTGTTCATTACGTTTAATTGATCCAAGGGTGACTTAAATAATAGGACACCCCGTGTCGAAGGCCCTAATCGTTGGGTATTGTACTGAAGCCCCTCATTTGTTTTGAGGAGCCCCTACTTGGAAAGTTCCAAATTCTTAGGCTTGTTTAATGCCATAAAACAAGTACAAAACAGCGAATTTTCACTGCCACAAGTTTAACTACCTAAAATATGTCTTGCACCCTCGGCAACAAAATCCTAGGTCTATGGCTTCCATCCCTCATATACTCTTTGTAATAGAGATAATTTGAAAAGTATGATGTACGGATCCTTGAGAATAATTTGAAGTTGTCCATCTTGAATATATTTAATTGATAAATAGCTTACCCCGTTATAACACGTCGAAGTCGAAGTGGGAATAATTGAACTAAAGAACATGCCCACATGCACATAGGTTAGCAAGTAAGACATGCATAGTAGTGAAATAAAAAGATCGGACTACAGAACGTGCCTACTTGTGCGCCAGTACAGTAGTGAAACAAACAACATCCCAACTGGACAAATTATGCCTGACATCATTTTGTTAAACATCTCCAATTGTGTATTAATTATTTAAGAGACAGCACACATAAAATAGAAGAAGAAATGTAATCAAGTGTTTACAAATCTCTATTCTGATCATCGACTCTTAAAAAACAACAACTTGCTACCTAGATATCCGTTCTTTCTTCCTTTCCTCCATTGTTGAATAATTCAGGACTCCCAACTTGTTCATTTATCAAACAAAACCTTTCATGCAATCAATCAATGGAGTTAATGATGAAGAGGGGTCTTTTAGTTCTCCTTGTGATTTCCTTTGTATTACTCTTCCTATCAAGATGGATGCCCATCACAAATCCATTGCTAAGTACTAGTACTCATAATCTTACCACAGAGTGTCCGGAAACAACGGGGACGGATATTGTTGTCAAGGATGTTTATAATACCAGCATTTCTCACATACTTTTTGGCATAGGAGGGTCGATAAAGACATGGGCGTCACGAAAACATTATACGGATTTATGGTGGAAACCAAACATAACTCGTGGATTTGTGTGGTTAGACGAAAACCCGAACAAAAAAGAGTGGCCGAAAAATTCGCCTCCGTATCGGGTTTCAGAGAACACGGGCAGATTTAAGTATGGGTCTAGCACGTCAAATCGAATAGCTAGAATTGTGTTGGAGAGTTACAGATTGAGGTTGAAGAATGTGAGATGGTTTGTCATGGGTGATGATGATACTGTTTTCTTCACCGAGAATTTAGTAACTGTGTTAGCAAAGTACGATCATAATCAAATGTATTATATAGGTGGGAATTCAGAGAGTGTGGAACAAGATATGAAGCATACTTATGGTTTAGGTTATGGAGGTGCTGGTTTTGCAATTAGTTATTCTTTGGTGACGGAGTTGGTAAAAAGACTGGATGGGTGCATTGATAGGTATTCTTATATGCATGGTTCTGATGAGAGAATCGGTGCCTGTTTGGCTGAAATTGGGGTTCCCCTAACCATAGAACTTGGCTTCCATCAGGTAATTATGGTCCTGTTTTTTGTGCCGTTCAGTTTTGATTTTTGATTATGGTCTCTAATTTTGTGTATGTAGTAGGTAGATATTCGAGAGGATCCGTATGGTTTTTTAGCTGCACACCCAATCACACCACTTGTATCTCTGCATCACCTTGACGACGTGAAGCCCATTTTTCCAACTAGTGCTAATCAAATTGATTCATTGAAGAGGCTGATGGCAGCATACAAGTTAGACCCAGGACGAATCTTACAGCAAAGCATCTGCCATGATTTAAAACGGAAATGGTCTGTGTCGGTGTCTTGGGGTTACACTGTTCAGGTATATCCGTGGTTAATGTCAGATAAAGAACTCGGAATTGCATTTCAGACGTTTCAAACGTGGACGAGTCGGGGAAACCAACCTTTCACATTCAATACTCGTCCCATGAGACCTGAACCTTGTGATCGCCCACTTGTTTATTTCCTAGACAACGCAAACAATGACGGAGTTGAAGAAAATAACAGAACGTTGACTTCATACAAGAGGTTTGTACCTAAGCCAGGAGAGATCGACTGTAACCGGGATGACTTCCTCTCGGCTTTAGCTTTACATACTGTCAATGTTACATCCCCAAGGATGGATCCTGTTGAGTGGAGCAAGGTAAGAACATCTTATTAATGACTACAATTATTATTTTTTTTGATGATGGCTTACACAACACTTTTGGTTGCTATAGTGTTGATGACAAGAAACTTATATTCAGTCTTCGTATAAAACTATTTATGTCCAGGCACCGCGGAGGCAGTGCTGCGAGATTACCAGCCCCATGGACGGAGAGGATAACTTCATTATTCACATTAGAAGTAAAAGATGCAATTTCTAAGACCTCGTAAGGTACACCGCCGGCGCCGCAGAGAGAATTACTTGAAGCCCTGCAAAGGCCATCTCCCTTTCACATATTGAAAGCCGTAAAAGCCGTTTAGCTTCCATGTCAAACATAAACCTTTTTTCTGTAAACAATTGTAGAAATGGAATGACGACTAACATCACTATCAACGCCGATAAAATTGCTGTTCATCTAAAACTCCGGTAATCACCGACTATTATTTTTATTTTCATGAGTATCCTGCAGGCTCCACTATTTTTATTTTCTCAATTTTCCCTTGGATCTAGACAGATTCAAATAGCTTTTAAGATGCATCTGCACGCATTAATGTTGTTCTTAATACGACCTCCGGGGTTTATCGTAAACGCAGACATTTAAAGATTGTCAGTTACTTCTAACCACAATCCATGCAACGGCGCTTGATGGAACCGTGCTATATATATCCGCCACAACTGAGGAATTGTGACATTTGCCGTCACAATTAAGCGTCATTTTTGTATCAAAGAGCCACAATACATGCTCAAAAAAACTGTAATTGCAACAATGGAATGTCAAAATTCAATGAGAGATAAAGAGTGATTATTACCTTTTGCAGGTGCTGGTACAAGGACAAGTAAAAAGATAAAAGAGTACAAGTATAAGCAAGTTGAGAAGTTGACTATTCATGTTGTTTAATCCTAAGAAGCATATGAGTACGTAGAGAGAGAGGAGCTTATATACAAATTTAATCCGAGTGTTTGGGTGTAATATGTCAGGTTTATCGAGGGTAACCACCCTGTACAAGTGTGGATCATTGGGATCTAGTCGTATTAGCACCATTGACTACATGAACAAACAATTATATTATCCAAATTTAATAGATTAGTGTACGAGTATCAAGACGGATCATTCACTAAAGATTCATTAAAACTAGATTTACTGTGGACGAAGTTGAAGACGTGCACCAGAGGTGGTTTTTTTTTTTGAAAAGGGTTGAATTTACTAGGGATAAAAAAAATAAACAAAGAGAATCAGTTGGTATGGGTATAGCTGAGTCACTGAATCGGTGCCGAGTCCCTGAATCGGTGAAATCATTGAGTTTGGACCAATGTAGTTAATATCGGATATCGGTTCATCTCGGCCGGGACCGATACACTAGTACGATTTTATATCGGGGATATTATCGTTGAAATATCGATATAATATCGGTTCTAGATTTAGAGACTATAATTTTTATTAAACATTTTCTCCACACATTTTCAGATAAGATATAATAGATAACATCAATTTTATCAAAAATACAAAAGAGTAACTTTAGTAACTTGCTTCGAGAGCTACATGCACCTCTACTACCACCTGGAAGACTTTCTTCGCCAAAATTACCCTTAAACTTTATAGAAAACGACCAATACCGTCTCATATCGGGAAATGTAGGAAAATTTCGTATCGACCGATACGGCCGATATTTGACCGAAACGGCCGATATTCGACCGATACGGCCGATATTATCGGGCGAATATCGTATCCCCGATATCCTTCTTATCGTATCGTTTTGGGCCGATATCCGAAATATCCCCGATATATCGGCCGATACGGCCGATATTGACTACATTGGTTTGGACCAAGGTAGTCAATTTCGGATTTCGGATTGTCTCGGTCGACACCGAGATACTGGTACAACTTTGTCTCAGGGAAATTTCGTTTTAAAATCTCGGTAAAATCTCGGTTTCATATTTTATATCCTCGTATCGATAATCACTTAAAAGAAACATAGTATTAGTAAATCTGGTTGTTCACCTTCCTCATCATCAACACCAAATAATAATTTTAGCTCAAGAAATTCAAACACAGCAACAAGCAATAATACTAGTGAGTGAATTAATCTTTTTAATTTTTGTACGTGAGACTAGTCCACTCAATTTAAAAAGAAAAAAAATCCGGCCAAGACAAATCAATTCCGACCGAAAAACGCGTTTCCGGCCGAAATTTTCGCAAAGATTTCGTCCGACCGAAATTAACAAAATCGTGTCTTCTTGGACCGAAATCCGGAATTTCGCCGAAATTTCGGCCGAAATGACCGAAATCGACTACATAGGTTTGGACTTGAGCTGGTTGTTTTTTTTTTTAATTAAAAATAGGTCATTTTTTTCTTCAGAAAATGTTTATTCTTACACCACTACATTACATGGAGGGACGCTTAGTCCAATGATTTTCTGATTTTTAATGTTAGATTTTGATACGTTGATCAAAATTAACATGGATATCATAGATTTGACAAAAATATAAATACCAATCTATGATAAAGGAGTAAATCAAATAAATAAATCTATATACCAACGACAAATGATATTACCTGGTTTGGTACTAACATTTACATATTTTCTAGATGTTTATCATATTCTTCACATGCACAAACAGTCACAATATGATTACCTCCATCTCTCCAATATATATGTCATATATTTCAATATTCCTCCTCAAATTGGACTCGGAGAAAATTGTAGTGTACAACTTGAACAATCTCTTGAAAATAAAATCTTGAACTTGAATATTGTTTCTGAAATTTTTGATTGTCCACGACTGCATTTGATCTTTGGGCACCACACTTTTGATGGTTGATTTTCATATGTAACTAGAATAATTTTCTTTTTTTTAGAAACATAATATTTAAAAAGTAAATAAAATTTATTGGGATTAAATGAATCTCCCTGGATATTGGATAATATTATAAAATAATTAGTAATTAGTTTTGGAGAGAAAATTATATGCCACAAAAATAAGATATTTTGAATGGATCTTCTCAGATACATATGGAAGATTTTGCATACCATGTATATATTTTGCTTCCGGAGTTGGCTTGATTGGCCCCTAAGATCTTTTCCAATGGTGAATGTAGATGTTTCATATGTGGCATCACTTTTAAAACATCATTTGAGTATAAAATCCTAAATATTAGGAAAAATAAGATTTTATCTCAGACCCATAAAGTTTTCTATTATTTTTTTACTTATTTGTAGGCATACAATTGATTAAAATATTCTCCATTTTTATTTTTCAATGATTTTTATTAATAAAAGTGTGACTAGGATAAGAAGATATCCTCTAAGTGAATGTCTAAAACTAGAGGTTCGTTCACCCAGAGGATGTCTAACTTTTTTTTTGCCACATCACGTTCACATCAATAGGTTGGAGATGATTTTTTATAAATATGATTGTGGATCCTATGTATATTATGATTTTTTTTTTCTTCGCACGCATTCCGTTGAAGAGGCTGTAAGCTTGGTTTGTTAATTGCTAATGACACCAACCTTCATGTTGAGTCGAGTCCATATTGGAAAAATACCTATGGAAAAGAAGATCAGAAATGATCTTATGATCTATAGTGAACAAAAAATTCACATATTGATTTTGATTTTACTTTTAGTCTCTAATTTTGTGTATGCAGGTATATTCGAGAGGATCCGTACGGTTTATTAGTTGCACACCCTATCACACCACTTGTCTCTCTGCATCGCCTTGACGACGTGAAGCCAATTTTTCCAACTAGTGCCAATCAAATTGATTGATTGGAAAGGCTGGTGGCTGCGTACATGTTGGACCCAGGACGAATCTTACAGCAAAGTATCTGCCATGATTTAAAACAAAAATGGTCTGTGTCGGTGTCTTAGGGTTACACTGTTCAGGTATATTCGTGGTTAGTGCCAGATAAAGAACTCGGAATTGCATTTCAGACGTTTCCAACGTGGAAGAGTTGGGGAAACTAACCTTTCACATTCGATACTCGTCCCATGAGTCCTAAACCCTGTGATCGATCACTTATTTATTTCCTAGACAACGTAAAGAATGACGTAGTTGAAGAAAATAACAGAACGTTTACTTCATATAAGAGGTTTGTACCTTATCGAGGAGGGATCGACTGAAACCGAGCTTCCGCTCGGCTTTAGCTTTACATACTGTCAATGTTACATCCCCAAGGTCGGATCCTATTGAGTGGAGAAGGTAAGAACATCTTATTAATGACTAAAAATCTTTATTTCTTTTTGATGATTGCTCACAACACTTTGGTTTCCAAAGTATTGATAAGAAAACACTTATATTCAGGCTTCGTATGAAAATATCTTTTTTTTTGGTCCGTAAATTAACGTATGAAACTATTTATGTCCAGGCACCTCGTAGGCAGTGCTGCGAGATTACCAGCCCCATGGACGGAGAGGATAGCAGTTGGAATATGTATATCTAATCTTGGATACTACTGTCAATCCTACTACTACAAATCAATCACTCCAAAGTATAGCAACTATAACGAGGATTCTACCTAGGATGAACACAAACAGTTTATATGCAAATTAACTAAAACAGCCAAGTCAGTAACTCAAGGTTTTGGTTCTATAATATCAAATGTTTTTGACAACACCGTAACAATGATATTAATACCCTTTTGTTTGATTAAGACAATCATAATCATGTCATGTATAGAACCGATTCAACACTAAGCCATATCAAAACAAGATATAAACAAGTAGAGATGAAAAGTGTGCATCTTGATAATGAAAACAGTAACAAAACTACCAAATGGGTATATTGAGGCGAGTATTCTCTTTGCTTAAGATATTTGATGCCCTGTATATAATAATGTTACAGGTTAATGGCATATGTCTCCAACATTCAACAATACCTCGATATTTTTCGCAGCATTTCAATAACACCAAACACCGAACGCGAACTTGTAGCACGGAACTCTCTTACAGACTCTTGAGATGAAAATCAATGAAAATTTATCAATTTCTAAAAAGTTTTATGTGTAAAACGAAAATATTTTTTCTTCTGTATTTTCACGAAACTGGAATATGGATTCTTAAAGGGAAACTATAGCAGTTCGGAAGGTAACGTTTGGAAGAGACATAACTCTGTGACCATCAGATTATGTTCTATGATGGGATACGGTCTGAACCGTCGGATCGTGTCCATTCCTAAACAAAACTTGACCATCTACTCGTGACTGGTCATCAACCTTTCTGTTCCCAACAGACTTAATCCTAGTCATCGTTTCCTCGTTAACCCAATTTCCATTCACATCTGAAATATTTCCTACAATTACTTCATTATTCACATTATATACTACACCAAATTTTGGGATTAGAAACAGAGTGAAACTGTTAAGAATCGAGGTTGTAACGGCCACTCGCCTTATCAAAAGAAGGTATTAAAATATTTTCGCAACGGAAATGGAGCCGTTGGGAATTTTAGTTTAAAACGGCGTTAATAACAGTTATAGCCGTTACGAGTTTTTTGTAACAGCAGAAAATTTACAACAGTTAACATTGACCTGGTCAAAATTGATCAATACTGACCAGTTTTGACCAGGTCAATATGAGTGGCAATTCATTTTCTGCCGGAATTAAAAAAAAAAAAATTAGCTGCATAAATCATTCATTCCATCCACATTCAACAACACTTCAATCAATTCATATAAACATTCTTTCACTTCATATCAACATTAAATCAATTCATATCAAGAAAGAACAAAAATTCTTCTAAGTACCAAAAAAACATGTTCAGTATCAAATTCCAATAAGTACCTAAACACTCTTTTACATTCATTCTCTGTCACTACGAACACAAGCTCAAGGAAACTCCATTTAACACAGATCAATCTCAAAGATAATATATTATCCAGCATTTCAATAAGGTATATCATCAATATATTTTGGAACTTGTAAAAAACCAACCTCTACAGCTTCTGAGGAGCATACACATGCTACATATGGCCACACCATACAGGTTCGGGTCCATATGCTAATGCTATAGGAATGCGAAGTTTAGCTCAACTTCAGAAAGTTTACTGGAGGATGTGGAAGGCAACGGGCTGAACCATCAAAACCAAACTTCTTCACAAGTTTCTGGACCCTTTTCGGATGCGCAAAACTTTGTCATCAAGTTTCTGGTCCATATTCAATTCATATAACATTCATTTAATTCATATAAGAAAAAGGAAATTAATTCTTTTAAGTACAATTTTTTATTTATTTTTGCTAAGTATCAAGTTCCTAAGTTCAGTTCATAGAAACTTTGGATACTTCCTAAGTTCACAATTTCTTCTAATATAAACCACTATAAGCAGATACTATTTAGAAACTTACAAAGATAACAAGATCTTTACTATCTTTCTTTCCAGCATTGTGGAGACTTATTAGCATTGTAACCCACATTCTTTCTTCCTACTGCAAAATCAAAACAGACCTAGAGTAAGAAAACCAAGCAGTAGAGAATATTGAATTGTTTGGCCCCATCCATCCCTACAGTTAAGTGTTACACAATGCATAAACATTACTTCTTGAATTATCAAATCTCTAAAAGAAATAGCATCCAATAGTCGATCTAAACTTACCAGCTCCACTCCAAGCATGGCAGAACCCATATTGGCAAAACATACAGAAAATGGATTCATTTTCTTATATGACACCCTTAAAGCTTCGATTGCATAGCGGATAACCTGCTCATAGTAAAAGCAATTACACAAATTAACTAAATCATTATAAGGAGTGACACAAGAAAGCAGGTATTTGCTACTCAATGGATAAATGAACACAAGTTTGAGCTATAATTTTAGGTAAGATCACATGGTCTTATGCCAGGGGAAAGCAGGGAAGATTCAGGCTACTTTGGGCAGCACTAACTCTAGCTAATTTGAAAATTAGGGGTTGTAGTTAGATTGCCATGGGATGGATGCCTAACTCTTAGTTACACACATAAAGTTAATAATCCCCCAAAGGATCATGAAGAGCCAGAGTATAGATGTATGCCATAACTTAGCCATCAATATCTAAAACTATTTGATCTCAAGTTACAGCGATCAAATAGACATAAAGTTTTAAGCACACCTGCATGCCACCCATTGCAGAACCAATCAAAACACCGCATTTAGATCGATATAACTCATTCATGACATCTTATGTCATCCAGCAGCTGCCAAGGCTTTCTTACCAGCAGTAAGCAAGTAAAGCATGAATTAGCATGAATTTTTCCGCTCTTCGAGAGTATTGGTGCTACCCATCTCTCTGTCGAGAAATCCTTGATTTCTCTTACAATTCTCTGCCAAAGTACATCTCTCTGTCGAGAAATCCTTGATTTCTCTTACAATTCTCTGCCAAAGCATAAGGTGCACAAAATCAATACCAGGCAACACAAAGCTTCCAGTTAGAGGTTGCAGATGGACTAAGTAAGACTAAACCCTTTTATCTATTATCGAACTGAAATTACCCACAGTTGCATTATTTGGATCACTCTCATTCTGTGTTCCCGAGTACTCTGGTAAGTGGCTGCAAATAACAAAACAGATAAATATCATGCAACAGGATAGTCTGAAATTGCCAAACAGAAATTTGATTTAAGACTAAAAATTTGAGGAGACATGTAATAGAAATGTTAACAGGCCTAGTTAAAGAAAAAATGGATGCTGATTCATGTGGTGCGATGTAACAGACACGAGATTGACATGGCATTAATGTACATACCACAATGAGTTTTCCTTTGTTCTATGGCTTTTGTGCAAGTTTAAGTGCAGCAACTGTGTTATCTCCAGAGGAGATCCAACCTGTAAAAAAGTAAATACACGAGATCGAATAAATTGGACATCATATCGATGTCAAGCAAAGTAGTAATGTAAGATTGTTTAATATTAGAGTAACAATATGTATGATATGAAATGTAAAATTATTGTATAAATAACACTGGAAAGAGTATGAAAAAGCGGTATCAAACTTTCCTCAGTAACTTCTTCCATTATGTCCATGTCCAAAATATTTGGCTTGACTTTGAAACCAACCCCATTACCAGTTATACAATGAGGACCTGTTCAAAAATACCGCTTCTAGACATTTCATCATTTGGAGTATAATCTCATAGTAGAACTATTATATTCGAGTTTATGTTTTGATGCATCGATCACACAAAGGAAAAGTACAATGTGAGATGCGTAGAATTTAAGAGGTCAACTTACCTGGTTTGCCACCGTTCAAAACATTGCTCTCTGCAGGTTCAAGGCCATAAATCTGTAAAAAACAGAAAGATAATTTAATTTATTGATGGTAAAAGCAGCTACCAAGTTATCGTCCGTTAACAATGACTTATCATTAGGATGACCTTCACAATAGGATTCATGGATTTGAGATACCTTCCAACATCGGATACGATACCTCCACTTCCAACTCCCATCACTAGGGGTGCACATACCCTACCCATATCCGTTTTTTTACCCTACCCGCCAATGATTTAACCGTATCTTACCCTACCCGCCATTGAACGGGTGGGGTGACGGTTAGAGTTTTTCTTACCCACTATTAAATGGGTAGGGTAACGGGTGAAACCCGAAATTATCCTACCCTACCCGCCTACCCGCTAATATACTCAAATGACTGAGTAACCCTCGCATTGTTTTCATCTCCTGCCTATTTTTTTCGTAATTTTGAAACATATCAGGGGTAAAAAGTGAGGTTGGTTTTTTCGCTTACATATCTCTTTTCTTTTCCAAATCACAAATCGAAGAAAAGTCGAAACCCTTTCTCCCTTTCTCAAATCAAACTCTGCTCCAAATCTAGCAGGAGAATCACTCGATTGAAATTTTCAACGAAACCCTTTCTTCTATCAATACCATCTTCATCTAAACTCGTCTTAAAACTCAGCTCCATCTCCACCTAACGAGTAAATTGAGGTTTGATTTTGTTGTGAACTTGTGAGAATTTTGATTGATTTATCTACTAATTTCATAATCTGCATGTTTGATTTTCGAAAGGGAAAACAGACTATTCTGAATCATTAACTCATTCTCATGATTTTACTCTTTGCTCATACACCCTCTTTTAAGGTTTGTTTCAATTATCAGCTAGTTCTTTGTTTAGGATTTGAAAGACTAGATTGAATTCTGTTTCGTTTTAGATAAAACTAATTAAGAGTTGGCTTGCAATTTTTAGTGGTTTCTAGAAAGAACTAAGAATTTGTTCATTCAATTGTTGGTTGCAGCAGCAGAAAAAAAACTTATCTGGAAGAACAAAGTGAAAAGAAGAATGGAATAAAAGTTGACTGCTGAGGTAAATATCATTTCCATAAGACATAGTAGATACTGGTTTTAGTGTTGTAGTGTAATGTCGACTTAACATTGAAAGAGTATTCAGTACAGACCATTTAATTTGAAGATTCGTTTCAGCCCATGTGAAACCCAAAGATTTGAATAATGTTTCGAATGAAAGCCACTCTGTTGTCAATCCTCCTAATGAAACACATGATAATTTGTTATAATTCTGCAGGGGATATATAGTCCTATTGGTACTTTTTATAATTCTGCAGGGGATATATAGTCCTGTTGGTATTTGAACATTTCAGTTGGCTAGTTGTGATATATAGTCCTGTTGGTACTTGAAGTTGCATATCGAGCTTTGGGGGGTTGTATTGTACTTTCTTTGTAATCTTAGATAATGTTGGCTAGTTTTGATATAGTCCTGTTGGTACTCGAAATTCAGTATCGTGCTATGGGGGGGTTTATTTACTACCTGTTGTTAAACAGAGATGTGGGAATGGTATGTATAATAATAGAACTGTTAAAGAATGAACTCCAGTAATAGGTAATTCACAAGAAAACAGAAGTTTTAGTGGCTTAGCGTGCTTTAAACATCATATGTCTTGACCTCTTGCTGGTGAATTGCGTCTTTCTTCTTGTTGCTTTACGTTGCATATTATCTCGTTTTGCCCATTCTAGATTTGTTATCTCGTGGGGATCATCCCGGTTCTGTAATTCTGCTGCTACGTCATTCTTTTGGTTTTCTTAATAGTGGTTCCTTCTTCTGTTTGTTGCTGTTAATTTACTACCTGTTGTATGTATATATGGACAGGTCCTTCCCAAATTTATCTAAGCCTGAAATTAGGGTATTCTCACTTTCTTCTCTCATATTAGTGATGAGCTAATGGATTACACCTATACTTTGTTTTTCACTTCCCCTCCATTGTTTGCTTTCAACAACATGCACCAAAAGTGAAATCAACATGTTATGTCCTGTCTTTTGTTGTACTCTGCATTTGGAAACTGCAGTGAATATCTTGGGCATTTTTATGTTGAACTCTCCTCTGTTTTTATGTTGATTGGCTTCAACTGTTGTTATGCAGCTTTATTTGGTGATCTTAGTGCGTATTCCATCATCGTAGATGATGATTGAAGAAGGTCATATGAAGAGCTTTTGGTGGTGATACTCTTATTTGAAGAACAAGGATGTCCACCTTTTCAAGGATACTCTTATTTGATTCTCTTTGTTTCTTGAGACTACAAATGGCCTAGCAGGATGTTTTTGTTTGTTTATTTTTCCCTAGTTAGATTGGCACATATTGTTGTTGCAAGATTTTTTTCTGTTTTATTAGAAAGCATATTATATTGTTATTATGTATACAGAGTGAATAGTAGTTGTTAACCAGATAGAAAAAAAGAAAAGAAAAAAAAAAAACGGATATCCTACCCACCCTACCCGTTGTGCAGCCCTAATTCTATCTACAAATTTGTGGTGGGCGACGGCACTAAGGTCAGTTTTTGGACAGATATTTGGGTGGGAAGAACGCCACTGGCAGATCAATTTCCAAATGCTTTCCAGGCGTCAAATGCAAAATCAAGTTCTGTAGCTCAAGTTTACAATACTCAAAACAACTACTGGGCCTTGGATATTACTAGGAGAGTGCAAGATCATGTAATCAGTGACATCCGCGGGCTTATTATTTTTGCTGGAAACCAACAATGTTTATCCCAACACCAACAATGGCGCCGATTGCAGGAAATGGATGAGCAACAACTCAAAGGGTCCTTTTTCAGTCAAGAGGTGCTATAATTGGTTAGTTTCTGAAAATAATCCACCTTCTACAGATGTAACTATTGTCCACCCCAAAAGAATTTGGTCGAAGTTGTGGCCCTCGAAAGTAAGCTTTTTTCTTTGGGTGGCCTCTAAAGATAAGGTCCTTACTCAAGACAAGTTATGCAAGAAAAAGTGGAGACCGTGGGCTAATCACTGTTATACGTGCATCAATGATGAGGAAACCTCCACGCATCTTCTCCTCCATTGCGATATAGCCAGTCAGATATGAAATTTTTCAAAGTTGAGTTTGAGATCATATGGATGCTGCCCCCTCCGATTAACATTGCTCTCAACTCTTGGCCTAAACCCAATAGCAAGTCAAGACAAGCTCTTGTGGTGAAAGCTCTTCCAGCTGCAATCATTTGGACCGTGTGGAATGAAAGAAACAATCGAGCATTCAAAAACAAATCGCGGGCGATTCTTAAACTCATCGAAAAAATAAGATTCACCACTGCTTATTGGTTGTACCTTCAACCTGCTTTTAAAGGGGTGTCGCTGAAACAATTCATGATAAAGTGGAAAGACGTCGTGTTCGAACCTCCTTGATCTTTTCTTTTCAGCCCGGTTTGGTCTAATAGCGAGAAATCTGTGGTTTTTGTTCTTCTTTTGGTTCATTGCTTTTGGGTAGATTCTTTGTCTTTCCTTTTGATCGTAGTAAGTTTGTATGTTGTGTTCTCGCTTTGAGAACATCTTTCTCTTCTCTTAATAAATTTATTTACCGATCAAAAAAAAAAATTATTTTCCATCCAACCATCTATACATCTATACATGTGCAATATGCCTTCAAACTAGCTAGCACAGCACAACTCATACAAAGTTACAACAAACCCACAAAAGTTGCAATTGTAAATACACAAACCATTTGGTTTGATCAACCTACAATAATAAACCAGAAAACATAATCAAGAGTATTATTATTGGTTGTGCAAATGTCTTCGAACTTCTGCCTTTGTCGACTGGGGAAGGAATTCTTGGTTCAGTGTCAGTATTGCCGGTGCTTGGGGGAGGAGGAATTCTTGATTCGGGGTCAGTATTTCCAGTGCTTGGGGGAGGAATTCTTGATTCAAGGTCAGTATTGCATACCGATGTGGGCGTGCACAACAAGTTCGGATTACCAGTTGCGCTACACACAAACGAAAAAGAAGAAAAAAAATCGAAAACGGGTCATTTGTCCAAATATTTTTAAAGCATGGTTCAAATGAACAAGTAAAAATTATTATGGGTGAATTGGACACCAAAAAAATAGCAAGGATTAAACTGGATTCATCCTGACTTAAACTTAAAAAATAGCAAGGATGAAACTGGATGCATTCTGATGTAAATTAAAAATATGAAAAATATTTAAAAATGGGTAGGATGAAACTGTTTACATCCTGGCTATTTTTATGTTTTTGTCCATTTAAACAGTATCAAAATCTAAATGTCTTTTTTTACTTAGGAATTGTTGATTTTGGTATTTTAACCAATTTTGTGAAAAAAAAACATTCAATTTTACCTTAAAAGATAAATAAAATGCATCCATTCGAATTAAACTAAAAATAAAATAAACTTACTTGAACTTCAAGTTGACATCATCTGATATTGATGAAGGTACTGTTCCGTTAAAGTTGTTATCTGCCAGATTTCTACAAGAATACAAATGATACTTAAAAGAAGTGACATTTACCTTTGTGTAACACAAAGAAAGTTAGAAAGATCTTTGAGCTTACAATACTGTGAGTTCAGGGAATGTGCCAAGAAATTCAGGAATTTCTCGCGTCAAATTGTTGTTGCTTAAATTTCTGCAAAATATATACAAACAATTAAGAAAGTTTACATCTCAAAAAAAAAAAAAAAAAAATCATCTTTGTACTACAAAAATTTTCGTGAATCGTGACTCACATGGTTCTGAGGGCATCCATGGCACTAAAGTCTGGTAAAGTGCCTGTTAATCCAAGGTTGTTGAGATACCTGTAAAACAACCATCATCAAAATTCCTTATTATTCATGGTAGCGCGTGTTCGCGAGAAGCTGGAAAACGAAAAGAGAATTGACGCGGACGTGAAAATTGTTGGAATCTAATCGTTGTTTTTCCAACACCGTATTTGGCGTGCTCCGCACAATCAAGAAACAAGACTACAAATAGAAAGCAACGAATCAAGAAGTTATCCTTACAGTGCTGTAATTCGAGGAGAATCTGTATCATCATTACAAGCAACCCAATCCCAAGTGTATGGTGAAGGTAAACAAGGATCACCATTCCAATCTTGCAGCTGAGCAAAACTCTTTTTCAGTAAACCCAATGCTTTCACTAATAAACAAATAAACACGAATTAAGAAACTTGATTATATATTTGTTTTTGTTTTTTCTGTCCAAGATTTGTAGGGAAAAAGAGAGTGAATTACCATCGTTTGAATTGGTTCCTTGAGCTAATTTATCACCGATGATAAACTCTTCAAGAGCATTGATTAGTGGAGGAAGTGTTGAATCATTTGTCCGTAAAAGATTAATTGAAAATGAAGAGTTGAAAATAGTCACATTGAGGATGTGAACCTCCAATGTGCGTCCGTAAGGTGGAATCACAGGGTTTTTAGAAGCGATAAAACTATTATCTTGTTTATTGTTAACTACTATATCAAATGATCGTTTCTGAGTAGAATTTAGTTTGATCACTTCTGAGAAATATGCATTGAAATGTAAACGAAATTGATGATTTCTAGTGGGGCTATAAAATATGTCGTGGGATGAATTCAATGGCAATAATGTTGTCCTTAATACCGCTTTCGGAGGTTTATCTTCAACGTCAACTTTAATGGACGGCGAGTTACTTCTGACCCTAGTCACAGTACTAGTGTTATCTAGTGGCCCAAGTGAGCTCCAAATTCGATCGAAACTATCATCAGGGTACCTACACAATCACCAGGATTTGATGCACTGTTAGTAATTGTTTATGGATATCAAATTAGCCATTAAACCGAGCAGGTTGAATATGCATGTACTTGTACATACCTTATAGTTGTGTTGGTACCATAAGCAGTTCTCTCAGTGAAAAACAATGGAAAATCTGCAGGGATATAACCGTAAGCACCTGGATCCAAACTTCTTATTTCAAGAGCGGATATAAACGGAATATTATCCGGTTGTGCTTGAGCAAGACATACGTCTATATTGCTACTCTTGTTCAATGAGAATACCACTTCGTAATATATAATTCCATTTGTTGTTACAACTGATCACTGAAAGTTGGTGGATTTGATTTATTGTCGTAATTGCCGTAGTAGAAACTAGCTCGAACAAGGACTCGTTCAACCGTAGTATTGCTATCTTTGGTTTTACTTTCAATGTCTATTGAATAACAATTCTTTTTTCGAGCTGGGAATGCTCTAAGAGTGCTCACAGCACGAGAATCCCAACCAGATATATTTGGTGGTGCAACATTGACTTTATGAGTTTTTCCTGTTTTTATGTAAGGACCGTCTCCGACCCATGCGATCGAATTATTATCCGTACGAGATTTCAATGAAGATGAACCACAATCTATGCTCAAAAAAACTGTAATTGCAACAACATAATATCAAAGTTCAATGAGCTATTAATGGACGAACAATTTTGTAACCAAATAAAGTGTGATCTTGTTACAAGAGATAAAGAATGCTTACCTTTTGCAGATACCGGTACAAGGACAAAAAAACATGATAGATGTGCAAAGACTAAAAGAAGAAGAAGATTAAGAGGTAAGGAGATATTCATGTTTCTAGCCTTAAGAAGCAGGGAAGTTGGAGGGGGGAGCTTATATAACATTTCCACTGAGACTTGTTCAATGGCATATTGAATTTTTTAAGTGGTAACTTCTCCTGAGATGATTTGTGATTCTGGATAACCACGGCCAAGTCTTAGTATACCAACATTACCTTTGCTTTGACTGCATAAACAATAAAAGGCCCCAAATTTTTATAATTTTATATTCTGGGTATTCTGGTTTTTTGGTTTAAAATTTGTGCACCACCAGACAAACCATTGACTACTTGCTAGCCTATCCAGTAATCAAGTGGTGTACTGGGTTTTAGTAATCACTGTCCGGAAGAAGTTTCGTTGAATTGATCTTGCCCTTTCCAGATTGATTAAATAAATTGGACTAAATCAAATTTCTCTTAAATCCAGTGGTGTTGATTGGAGTAATCTCTACATCAAGAAATTTTGGTTTCTTTGTTTAGATAAGTATTACAGTAGGTGCATTTTGTCAACCAAATGCCAAGTAATATTTTCCGCCAAGTAATTTTAGTGCCTGAAGTAATTTTGGGTACAAACAGTCCTCATTAAAAATTATCGGCAAAGATAAAAAATTATCATTAAAAGGGCTTACTTTAAGCAAGCCAGAAAAGAAATAAGAAAAAAAAACCAAGTGCTTACAACAAGCCAAGCACTACCGGAGCCAAAACTCCACCAAGACAAACTTTAAAAGGCACATTCCTAAGAATTCTTGATATCTTAAGGCACACCAAGGATTTTCCTAAGAAAAACAAAAAACGAAAGAACGAAAGAAAAATTAAACAGAAAAGAAAAAGTCCCAGTTTACAATGCAACTGCCGCAAAGGATCCGTGTTCTTTCCCCAAAAGAAAACCTGATTTTTGATTTGATCAATTATGTGCTCAAAATCTTCCCTTCCATCATTAAATACTATGTCGTTTCTACAATTCCAAATTTCCCAACATATTGCTGCCGGTAAAAGATTCCATAAAGCTTGACCAGTTAAAGAGAAGTTCTTCGTACGCCATCCTTTGATGATTAAGTCGATACAATTCGGCATAACCCAATCTTTTTTTGTGAAGGATAAGAAGTACTGCCATATTCTCGAAGAAAAAGAGCAGTGGAAGAGGAGATGTGAAGTCGACTCTCCATGTTTACGACAAAACAAACAACCATTCACTAGAAGTTTTCCTTTCTTATATAAGATATCCATTGTGGATAGTTTCTAACGAAAATCCTGCCATACGAAAAAACCAATCTTGTGAGCCCATAATCTTGACCACACATTAAGGTTTTTAGCTTCAAGTTGATGCTCCTTTTCCACCCAAGAATAAGCCGATTTAACCGAGAAAGTCCTATTTTTGTCGATTGCCCAAGAGACAACATCATGATTGCCATCCATTCTACATTGCTCTATGATTACTGAGAGGGCTATGGCTTCATCTATCTGAGCTTGATTGAGCCTTCTGTCCAACCCGAGGTTCCATGAACCACCATTAGCCAGTATTTCAGCGCATTTACGGATTGTCCAATTTTTAACCGAAGATATACGATAAATGTTTGGAAAGGTGACATTAAAAGGATGCTCCCCCACCCATTGGTCTTCCCAGAATCTGATTGAGTTTCCGTCCTCAACTTTTAGAATGGTGCTGCTTGAAGGTGTTACGAAGAGAGTAGATTCCTTTCCAAACACCACAGTTATTCTGTTGCTTCGGTTTTTAGTTTCCCTGTCCTGCTGGGTTAATTCATATTTGGATACAATACCATTCCTCCACAACACTGTCTTTTCATGATTAAACTGCCACCGCCATTTTGAGATAAGAGCTTTATTGATACTCCTTACAAACTTGATGCCTAGCCCCCCTGCTTTAGGCGGTAAGCAACATGTCTTCCATTTGACATAATGATAACCTTTCTTGGTGTCTGAAGCGTCCCATAAAAAATCTCTTATGACCTTTTCAATTGCTTTACCAACTTTTGGAGGAGCTATAAAGAGAGAAAGCATGTATACGGGATACTTAAAAGAACACTTTTGATTAACGTTAATTTACCCGCCTTAGAGAGGCTTTAACGTTTCCAAGAGGGTAGTCTATTCTTGATTCTGTCAATAATACTTTCCCACTTCTGAGCGCCCATTAAGGAGTCTCCCAGTGGGAGACCAAGGTACGAAGAAGGAAACACCTCTGGATTGCACCCTAACATCCTCGCCATTGGAGCCAAATTCACTGCGCCTGCCACACCTAAAATGCTGCACGTCGAAAAATTTATATGCAACATTTTTGGTGTGGCGGGCGCGATGAATTTAGCCCCAATGGCGAGGATGTTTGGGTGCAATCCAGAGGTGTTGCCAAACAGTCCTCTAATACTTCTTAAAGAATTGTGACAAAAATGATAGTACTGGTTGTACCAAAAATTACTTTTAGATATTAAACACGGTGATTTGATGATGATAATGTGAAATTAGGGTTAGAAAAAGCATCGAAGAAGAATAAAAGGGACACAAACTTAACGTTGTTCAGAAAGTTGTGCCTACATCCATGAAAAAATTTTGTAGGGAGTGATTTTATTGATGATCATGATATAATTGTATTTATTCGGGTTAGCTAACCTAGAATTTCATATCTTCTTAGGACAAGACTTTTGGAATCTTCCTTCACGGCTGAACGGGCTTCCGGCCTATTTTATAGACGGTACAAACAAGTACACTTGTTCAGTGCAAACGCGTGAAAGGAACACCAAAGATGATATGACGGAGAATTTCATCCAAAATCGTATTTATAGGTAACAATATGACTTCACACTAGCCCAACTGAATACATATAACAAACCCCACAAAAACGAAAATTATAGCATTCTGATGAGGTAAATGAAACAGTACTCCATGAAATTAATACAGCAATATAGAAAGCTTAACAACATACACAATGAGGTTCACGCCACTGCATCATTGTGACGGGAATCAACTTACAATAATAAACCAGAAAACATAATCAAAAGTATTATTATTGGTTGTGCTAATGTTTTAGAACTTTTGCCTTTGTCAGCTGGGGAAGGAATTTTTGGTTCAGCATTAGTATTAGTGCTTGGGGGAGGAATTTTTGATGCGGGGTCAGTATTGCATATCGATGTGGGCGTGCACGACACGTTTGGATTACCAGTTGCACTACAAAAAAGAGAAAAAAAAATATACATACATACTAAATTAAAATTTAAAAGATAAATAAAATGCATCAAATTGAACCAAAAAACAAAGTGGAACTTACGTGAACTTCAAATTGACGTTATTTGATATTGACGAAGGTACCGTTCCCAAGAAGTTGTTATCCGCCAGATCTCTACAATAATCCAACTCATGGTTAGAAGAATTGACATTTACCGTGGTTTATTCTGTATACAAAGAAAGTTGGAAGAAAATTTTGAACTTACACTACTGTGAGTTCTGGAAGTGTGCCAAGAAATTCAGGAATACCTTCCGTCAAACTATTGTTGCGGAGAATTCTGCCAAATATATATACAAATAAAAAATATTCAGAAAGTTTATATCAACGTCAAGAAATTAATTTATCTTCGTATTGTATATATTTTCATGACTCACATGGTTTTGAGAGCATCCATGCCACTGAAGTCTGGTAAAGTGCCTGTTAATCCAAAGTCACTGAGATTCCTGTAAAGCAACCATCATAAGGTTGTTTATCTGTGGGTTTCACCTTTCAAGAAACAAGATTATTAATTACAAGGAAGAAACTTACAGTGCTATAATTCGAGGAGAGTCCGTATCATCACTACAAGCGACCCAATCCCAAGTGTATGGTGATGGTAAACAAGGATCACCATTCCAATCTTGAAGCTGAGTGAAACTCTTTTTCAATAAACCCAATGCTTTCACTAATAAATAAATGAATAAAACTAATTAGGGAACTTGATCACATAATATTTTTTAATCAAAGATTTGAATAAAATTTTGGGAGAGATTTACCATCATTTGAATTGGTTCCTTGAGCCAATTTATCACCGACAGTGTACCCTTCAAGAGCATTGATTAGCGAAGGAAGAGTTGAATCATTTGTCCGGAGAAACGCAAGTGAAAAAAAAGAGTTGAAGGTAGACACGTTGGCAATGTGGACCTCCAATGCGCCTCCGTAAGGTGGAATCAGAGGGTTCTCAGGGAAAAACAAACTATTATCTTGATTAGCGTTGACAACTAATTTAAATGATCGTTTCTGGGCAGAACTTAGTTTAATCGGTTCCGAAAAATACGCATTGAAAAACAAAGGACCGGTAACATTCGTAGTGGCACTATAAGCTATGTCTTCGGATGAATTGAAAAGCAATAATGCTGTTCTTAGTACTGCTTCCGGAGGTTTATCTATAGTACTGCTGACGTTTATGGATGGCGAGTCGCTTGTAATCCTCCTCAATGGACTAGGGTTACTTAGTGGTCCAATTGAGCTCCAAATCCGATCGAAACTATCTTCAGGGTACCTACATCATAAAACCAAGGTACTGAACATTCTTATCTAGTCTATTAGTAATTTATGGTGGCCCTTGCAATTTGAATAGATATGACGTAGGTACCTACCTACCTGACAGTTTTGTTGGTACCAAAAGCAAGTCTTAACTGGAAAAGCAATGGAAATTCTGAAGGGATATAACCATAAATATCTGAACTCAAACTTCTTACTTCGAGAGCAGATATAAAGGGAATGTTATTCAGGTGAGTTTGAGCAAGACATACGTTAATATTGTTAGTGTTGTTCAATGAAAATACCACCTCTGTATATAGGACTGAGTCATTTGTTGTTGTTATTTGTTCCCAAGTGTTCCCATTGAATTGAAGATTGAAAGTAGGTGGGCTTGATTTGTTATCATAGTTTCCGTAATAGAAATTAGCACGAACAAGAACTCGAGTACTGTTTTCGGTTTTTGTATCCAAATCTATTGAATAACAATTCTTCTTCCGGGTTGGGAATGCTCTAAGAGTGTTCAAAGCATTAGAATCGAAATCAGGTATTTGTGCTGGTATATTGACCTTATGAACTTCTCCAGTTTGTATGAAAGGACCGTCCCCGACCCATACGATCGAATTGTTGTCAGTACGAGGTTTCAATGATGAAGAACCACAATCAATGCTAAAAAAAACTGCAATTGCAACAATAAAATATCAAAAATCACTGAGCAACATAAGAATGATTTTGTAACGATACTAGCCTTTTGTTATCTACATGAGATAAAGAATGATTACCTTTTGCAGATACGGGCATAAGTAGAGGAAAACATGAGAAATGTGCAAAGACTAAAAGAAGAAGAAGATTAAGAAGTTGTGAATTCATGTTACTAATCTTGTGAAGCAGATGAGTTAGATAGGGAGCTTATATAACATTTTCATTATGTTTGAATTTTGGTGGTACTTCAAGTTTGACTTTTTCATTGCCAATGGCATATGCATTTATTTATGAAGTGGTTATGTTTCTTGAAATGATTGTGGGCAACCACAACGGAACATCACCGTTGCATAAACAATTATAAAGCTGCAAGTTGCAATATTCTTGTGTAATGAAATTCCGGGATATTCGTTGTTTTTTAGTTACAACCGTTGACTACGTAGGGTATCCGATTTTTCGTTGAATTGACCTTAGTATTATTACCAAAAAATAATACATTATTGCACAAATTTTTAGCTCTTTCTAAAAATCAAGTGGTGTTGGGTTGGAGTAGATAATCACTGCTAGGGCTGTTCATGGTCGGTTTTGGTTCGGTTTCTAGCCAAATCAAAACCGAAACCAATACTAAACTATTGGTTTCCAAATGGTTCCAGTTGGTTTCGGTTTGTCCTAGTGGTTTTTGGTTAACCAATAATTATGTCAAACCAAAAAAAAAAAATTACACAAATTTACAGATAAAAAAATCGTAGTTGCCGATAGTATTGGTTTACACAAATTTACAGACAAAAAAATAAATAAAAAAATATCAAGAATAGTTAAAGTTTACTCTAATTCAAGAGATCAAAAAAAGATATATAATATATCTTAATTTAGTTATTGACAAATGAAAAAGAAGGAAGACGGGAAGAAAAAAGTCGAGTAGCAGCAGCTGTAGTTGGGGGTGGAGAAGGGAGGCGACTGAGAGAAGGAGAACGAGAAAGAGGGAGAGTATCATAATGAAATATTAGATTTAGGGTTTCTATTTATCCTCTAAATCAATGGGTAGAATCTAATACTTGTAAATCGACGGTAGAAATTAAGCTTAAAAATTAATCGGTTTTCCAATGGTTTTTGGTTCGGTTTTAGAGGTCAAACCAAAACAAAACCAACACTATCGGTTTCCCACTTTCTACACCGTAACCAATCCATTAGTAAATGGTTCGGTTTGGTTTCTTCCTAATTGGTCTGGTTTGGTCCGGTTCCAGCGGAAAACCGAAACCATGTTCAGCCTTAATCACTGCCAATTTGTTGAATTGAATTGATCTTTGCCAATTTATTAAAGTTTGCCGGCATCCAGCTCAATGAGTGGAGCGGCCCTATTATGCGAAAATTAGTGATGTGAGACTATTGTCCTTTCACACCCTTCCTCACATTTAAAGCCAGTCATTCGGCCTAACACGTGTGGGTGCAAGTGACATTTGGTCACGGTCCACACCACGTACAGGTCATACGAGTGACCAACCATTCGGTTACGGGTGCACATGTGACCAGTCACTCGGTCACGGTGGCCACTAATTCAACCTCCACCTCGCGTACGGGGCCAGTTCTGATATCATGTTAAAGTCTGCAGGCATTCAATTCAAAATTAATTGGCAATAAATGGAACGGTCCTTCCATATTATATTTTAAGTTCATTGTGCGGAACTAGTGATGTCGGACTATCGTCCTTTCACACAATTCCTGATAGAATAAATTGGACTAAGCCAAGTGGTGTAGGGTTGGAGTAAGATCACTATCAAGAAGATTTTTTTTTTGTTTTTTGGGTCAAGTTGTCTGATCATGTATTACACCGTAGATGCAATGGCAGTGAAAAAAAAATTTGGATGTTCAACGAAATCCACAAAATTATCCAGTCTAACATAAGCGAGCCAGCAGATGCATGAAAAAATTTGCATGGAAATAATCATTCTCAGGCAAATTGATCTAATAGATGTCTAAAGCCAGTGTACCTAGAGGTTTGAACTCAGCGCCATTTTCATGTGCGAGTCTGCAAGGATAAAACGAGCAAATCCCAAATACTTTCAGGCTGTCAGGCAGGTCCATCTTCAGCTCTCTGCATGGAACTAAGAAACTAAGTGGACAAGAGTCTTAAATTGTGTGGAGATTTTGTCAAATATGTCCCAAGAGTTTCTCCTTTCAAACTCGCTCGTATACCATGGAAACTTCAATAAAGGATGAAAAATTATTATTTTTTTTTAAATGAAAGGGCGTATTTAGAAAACGATAAAACAAATGCAAACTGTAGTCAGAGGCCACAGAACGACCCTTGTAAAATGATGACGAGTTCACCAACGACCCTTTCATTTAAGGGACTTGTTCCTCCCATTTACTTTTTCCGCGGAGGACAGTTAAATTGTTTGAAACCGTTCTACATCGTTATCAACTTATCAAGTTCTATCTGTACTAAACAAAACATATAATCAAGTAGGGACAACAACTCTTATTGGGCAAATAAACTTGTTAAAATGTTTGTTATCGTCACACCATAAAGTATTGGTTAGTGAAGACTGGTTAATTAAGGCCTATAATACATACCAATAAGATGTGGTGGTGGTCGATAGTCTGGACTAAGGTCAACCTATTGGCCTAACAATGTCGATGTCCGCCTTACATAAGGTGATTTGGCTATATTTACGTATGCCGCCGACAATTACCTAAACCGAGCCACTAGTATATATATGTGTGTTTTACTATATGTATACAGTAAGACTTACAGAACTTCACGTCTATTAACAATCTTCCGCCAAGGAAGAATTCTTCGGGAGTGGAGCTTGATTCATTCATGGCAATTCGAGTTCGGGAGACATGTTTCCAAGTATACGAGTTTTAATTTTTCATTTTGAGTTGCTACATTTTATTCTTCTACACTACCTAAACTCCGACTCAAATAAAGCAGCAACATTCGTAAGGGAACGTCTTGAAGCAAAATCATGAGGACATCAAGAAAATTTCGATGTGAAAACTACAAGGATACCCATTCTACAGATTTTCTACACCGTGAAATTCGCGGGTGGAAAAGTTTACGTGCGCACCCAATTTTCGAGAGAAAATTTCTCCCAAACTCACAATTTATAAAATTTGGTTTCTTCGTATCTTTTCTTCTTCTTCTTCACGGGAATTTCTTCTTCAATTATTTTTCTTTTCTTCCTCCCAACTGTTACTTTCGATCAATAATATTGATAGACAGTATAATCACATGAAGATTGGAAACAATAGATGAGTGAAATCGAAAGTTAGGGTTTGAGGTGATGTTCTGAGATGAATCGAGATCTTGTTGTTTGTTATTTTCGAAAGATGTATGAATGGTTTTTTTTTTAATTAGGTATTATGATTGAGAAGATGGATCTGAGATGTGTTCTGAGATGGAGATAGGGTTTGTAATTGTTTCAATCAAGTAGAACAGGAAGAAAATTTGATTTGAGATTTAGAAAATACATGGAATAATAATAAAGCTTATTTGAGCTGGGATGATGAACAACGTAGAAGAAGATGATGATGTTATGAGTGCATAATATGTCATGCAGTCGAAAAAATGGATGCATAACACATTATTCGGCATCTTTGTTATTTTGTGTGAAATTGAAAATTGATACATAATGCATCATGCAGTCGAGAATATGGATGCATAGCATCCAAAATACGGTTGCGTAATACATTTTGCATCGAGAAAATTGTTGCATAATCTTTTATGCATCGAGAAAATGGATGCATAACCTGATATGCATCCTTAAATATGGTTGCATAACCAATTATGCATCAATTTTTTATGTACGCACTAAAATCAATCAAAACAATGGCTACATAACTCGTTATAGATGCATAACTTTGTTATGCAGTCGAGAAAATGGTTGCATAATTCGTTATGCGTCTGCATAATGTGTTATGCATCTTTTTTTTGGAGGCTGTGTAATGAATACATAGTCAGTTTTCGAAAATTTTCCCTAAAACGATGATCACCTCCGATTTTTTCGTGAAAAACAAAAAATTGATATTGTTGTTTGTATTCATCTCATAGCTCTCTTAAAAAGATTTCCAACGATATAAAATTTGTAAAAATTCCAAGGCGCGGATATTTAGATATGTTATATCTAAGTTGCGTTGTTAATTATAGCCCTAATGCATAACCCTTCATGCGGATGCATAATCCGTCATGCAGACATTTTTAATAATTTCAATAGGAATATAATTATTTTTTTCCCTAAATTTTCCCAATTTAGATATGTCTGAGAAATCTTTGGGCTTTTTAGTCAATTCTACCAATGCTTAATACCTGGATAGTTCGAATTAAGGTCCATTTCATTTTCCTCTTATCTGAGGAACCTAAATTTGAGATCCTCTCTCCTAAATCTTCCGCATATTTTTTCCAAAAAACTATCCAAACCTACTTTTTTTCTGTCTAATCAATCTTCTTCTTCAAACCTAGATTTACTTGGATTGAATTTGATATATCAGATTTTTTTCTAGTAAATTTGGGTTAGATTTTTTCTAGTAAATTTGGGTTTGTAATTGTATAATAAACTTTTTCTGCTTTCAATAAAAGTCACTTTATGATTTAGGTTTTAGGTTTTAGAATTTTTTTATTATGTTTCTGTTCTTCTGTATACAATGGCTATTCTATGCCTTGTAATAATTTCAATTCTATTCGCCATTAGTGCGTTTTATTATATAGCCTTTGTGCTCTTGTATTGAAATCCAATGAGAGACTCAAGCATATCTTTGGAAGACGATCAATTCCGACATGAAGATGATCAGGATTTATATAAAGAAGATAAATGGCTATCAGAATGGATCATGATTGCAATGATTAGCGGAAACTACTTCTACAACGGATTTCATCTTACTGAAGAAGAAGCCTCTAAATGGTTGTAGATTAATGAAAATACTATTAATCAGACTAGTCTTTTCCGTTTTTCTTGGTTTCATGTAGATCAAAGAATTAACATTGTAGATTGGTTGTATCATTGTGCAATGTAAAATAATGGAATAAAAGGGTATGTTTATCTAACACTTTTGTCATGTAACAATCCAAACCTCAATTTGAATGAGGTAATTTAATAAATATTTTTAGGGGTTTTCCAAACCTGGCTTGATTGGAGTATATCTAAATAAATTGGGGTATACCAAATGAGACAAAATAAGGTCATTTTGAAGTAAAAAACAAAGCCCCTTAACCACATATTTACAAAATGGTCAATCTACCCTTGATTAATTAACACTAATAAATGTGATTAGGATAATTAATTTAGTTAGTTAATTAGTTGATTAAAATTTTGAAATTAGGTTTTATTTTACATTGAACTCATGGATGTGGGTAAATTTTCGAGATTCTTTTTTTTTTCTTTTTTGAGAATTCTACTTGAACGGAAATGAAATCGTATTACCCACCAAACACTTGTAAATATGGGATTGTAGAGCTGCTGGATGATTTTATACTCAAAATCATAGAAGGAATCAACATTTTCAGTTCTGAAAGTATGAAAAGTCGGCAAGGTCGACAAAACAATACCATGCCGACTATATGATTTTTGACATACAGAAAAAGGTGTTACAAATACATGATTAGTCGGCAAGGTATTAATTTCATAACCTACCGACTAAACTATAGTCGACAAGATATAAGGATGAATATCGTGCCGATCCTGTAAATGCTAATTTCAGAGATAAAAAGTCGGCACATTATTCAACCTAGGAAGATACCGACTAATATTAGTCGGCAAGGTCGACAAAAAATACCCTACCGACGTTGTGGAATCACGTATTAGTCGTAAGGGTAGACAAAAAATATGAATCATGTATTAGTCGGCAAGGTATTTTTTGTAAGATCATACCCAATCTCGAGTATGTAAGATCATACTCAATCTCAATACTCGTATAATCAGCTAGCTGGTTCTCCCCGAAATGCGTTGAGGCGCAGCAGTCGACTAGACATCTAGGGGTACAAAAAAGAAAGAAATTCTTCTGATTTCACAGTTAGAATTTTGGAAAAAGATTTTGAAATTTTTTTGGATGAATTTCAGTCGGCATGGTTTTTTTTGGGACAATTTGGTTTTTTAACACTTTTTAGACACCTCTTAGCACACTAGTTTGGATGAGCATAAAATGATTATACCCCAATTTGGCCAGGTTTCCAAAGCCCTCTTTCCATCAAAAAATAAATAAATAAATCTTCTGGTTACAATGAGTTAAGGGGGTCTAATTTGACAAATAATGTGTCCAGTGACAATGCCATATGAAAGGGACACTGTTGAACAAGTCCCTTATACCATTGTGTACTACACCTGTTTTGTAGTACACACTTGCATGGTTCACACCGGTACTATATATCGTACTTATTTTCTTTAACTCCCCTAAATACAGACTTTACTTTATCTTCCCGCTGGCATCTCTCCTGCATCACAGAAAAACACAGCACGAAAAAAAGAGAGAAAACAAAAAACTAAAAAACAGAAAGAAATGGACCATGATGGTATGAACCATGGGGGTATGCAAATGAATAATGAATCAATAGGTATGAGCAAGAAGAATCCGATGATGATGCATATGTCATTTTACTGGGGTGATTATGCAACAGTTTTATTCAATGATTGGCCAGGGAATAGTACTGGTATGTATATTTTGTCTTTGGTTATGGTGTTTGTGTTGTCTTTGCTTGTAGAAAGGCTTGGTAATTGTTCAATCGTTAAAGCTGATTCTGCTCATGTTGCTGCTGGAATTGTAAGGAGTATAGTTCATACAGTTAGGGTTGGATTAGCTTACTTGGTTATGCTTGCTGTTATGTCTTTTAATGGTGGTATTTTCATTGCTGCTGTTCTTGGGCATGGTTTAGGGTATTTTGCATTTGGATCACAGGTTTTTATCAAGACTGATAATAAGAATAAAACTACTCCTGATTCGGTTTGTGCAGCATGAGTAGGAGATCGCTGGAGTGGTTTTGTGTTGAAAATACTATTAAATGGTTAGAAATTAATGTTTGTAATGATATGATAAATTAATAAGAACTGTTGTTTTATACAATTAGTTAAATTAAATCCAATCTTACGTTCTGAGTTTAACTTGATAATTTATTTATTTCTTTGATTGATAAATAGATTTTTGAATGGATTTCCTATTTTAAGATATGGATGAAAAGTGAAACCATGAAACGGAGTTTGCCAAATCTTCCAGACTCCAGAGATAAATAAAATCCTGTTACTTTTTTTTTAGTTAGTTAAACTTACTAGGAGAAACATGAAGCCAAAATCCTGTTATTTTCTTTTGCAGAAGGAATTGGAAAAAAAAATGATACTCCTCCAATAGATTGAAAAGGGCTTTTTCATTTTATTTTATTTTAAGGTTTTTTCACCCCCTCAATTTACCTTATTTACCACACTTGATCAATGGCTTAGACCAAATAAGTCATAGTTTACAGGAGTTAAACAGTTCTTGTTTCTGTAGGGATTTTTTTTTTTTTACAATCTAATCGTCCCGAGTAAAACACCAGTCCAATTGCATTTCCGGTTGAACACACGATCTTTGTTTCGTTGTAACATCTTTATCGTCGACATTTTCAGATTTTTACCAATTTGCAAATTGTATTCATGAGCTGTCTTAAATATGGTAGTATTACCATTCTTTTAATTTGTGAGCTGTTCTGAAAATGAGACTGGGATATTTTGGGTCTTTGGTTCAAATTTTTTGCCGCCCCACCAGACAACTATTGACTTTGTCTATCCAAGAATTTTATTTTTGGGGTTTTTGCTTCTTAAAATCAAGTGGTTCTGATTGAAGTAATCACTGTCAAGATATTGGGTTGTTTTGGGTCAAGTTGTTTTCCCAAGTATTACAGGAAACCCAACTCAGTGAAAACCCATGAAAGGAAAACGAAAGATGATATCATGGAGAACTTCATCCAAAATTGTGTATATAGGTAACAATATATGAGTTCACAGTTCACACTAGATAGCACAACACATGACGTATAGAAGAAAAAAAACTATTAAAAAATGGAGGGATAGAATTTCTGAAAGAGAAAATGCAAATTACATGAGCCTGCATAAACTTATCAAAATATGCAATCAACTTCATGCTGCTGTATCATTCTGACTGGAATCAACTTACAGTAAATATAAACTAAAAAACACAATCAAGAGTATTAATACTGGTCGTCCTGATACTTTAAAACTCTTTCCGTTGTTTCGGGACGGAATAATGCTTGGACTAGTATCACTGCTGCCCGTCCTTGGGGAAGGAACTTGTTTTTCAGTATTGCATATTGTTGATGTATTCGTGCACAAGTTTGGATTACCCGAAGTTCTACAACAACAACAAAATCGCATACTCAATAAAACTTAGAGGTATATAAAATGAATTAATTTGAGCAAACAACAAATTAAATTAATTAACTTACTCCAACTTCAAATTGTCGTTGTTTAATAGTGACGAAGGTATTGTTCCGGAAAAATTATTATCTGCCAGGTTTCTACAAGAATCCAAATAATGATTTAATAAGTTAACATTTATCAATGGTTGACTGTGTAGTACAAAGAAAGTTGCAGAAATCATTTGAACTCACAATGCTGTGAGTTTAGGAAATGTGCCAAGAAATCCAGGAATTTCTTTCATCAAACTGTTGTTGCGCAAATTTCTGCCATATATACAAAAGAAAATTAACTAAGTCATAATCAAAATTAGAAAAATAATTTTTGAATTGCAAATGTCTATATGACTCACATGGTTTCCAGAGCATTCATGGCACTGAAGTCGGGTAAAATGCCTGTTAATCCATGGTCATTGAGATACCTGTAAAGCAACTATCATCAAGTTTCATATAGAGATGCTTCATTATAGTGAGTGATATCAAAAGTGCATGTGAGAAGCTGCAAAACGGAAATGGAGTTGAGGCTGATGCGAAAATTGCCAGGGTATAATTGTTGGATTCAGCCACCCTAAACAACTGCGTGCTTACTGCTTAGGATAACTTCCCGAGAGGTTTCACCTTTGTTTTGGACACGGTATTTGGTGTTCTCAATCAAGAAACAAGATTATGAGTAGGAAGAAACTTACAGTCCTGTAATTCGAGGAGAATCCGTATCATTATTACAAGTAACCCAATCCCAAGTGTATGGTGAAGGTAAACAAGGATCACCACTCCAATCTTGTAGCTGACTGAAATTCTTTTGCAATAAACCCAATGCTTTCACTGATAAATATAAAACACAACAAATTAGAAAACATAATCACATATTAGTATTTTAATCAAAGATTTGTATAAATTTAGGGAGAGAATTACCATCGTTTGAATTGGTTCCTTGAGCCAATTTTTCACCGATAGTAAACGCTTCAAGGGCATTGAGTAATGAAGGAAGAGTTGAACCATTTGTCCGTGCAAAATCAAGTGTAACTGTAGAGTTGATAGCAGTCACATTGAGAATGTGAACCTCCAAAGCGCGTCCATAAGGTGGAATCACAGGGTTCTTAGGAAGAATAATACTGTTATCGAGGTTATTATTAACTACTATATCAAATGATCGTTTCTGAGTAGAATTCAGTTTAACCACTTCTGAAAAATACGCATTGAAATTTAAAGGAACGGTAAAATCTGTAGTGTCAGAATAAAATATGTCTTCCGACGAATTCAAACGCAATAATGCTGTCCTAAATATCTTTTCAGGAGGTTCATCCTCAATGTTGTCGACATCTATGGATGGCGAGTTACTTCTAACCCTCATCAAAGGACTAGTGCTTTCTAGTGGTCCAATCCAGCTCCATATTCGATCGAAACTATCTTCAGGGTACCTACATGATAAACAAAGGTACTACACATTGTTAGTCTGTTAGTAATTGGTCATGGACTCGTGGATATAGAATTAGCCAGTAGTCCTTGCAAAATTAATATAGGTACAAAGATACCTTATATTTTTGTTGGCACCATAAGCAGCTCTTAGGTGGAAAAACAACGGATATTCTGAAGGGACATAACTGTAAGCATCTGAATCCAGACTTCTTACTTCGAGAGCGGATATAAAGGGAATGTTATTGGGTTGAGTTTGAGAAAGACATACGTCAATATTGCTACTCTTGTTCAATGAAAATACCATTTCACTGTATACGACAGAGTCATTTGCTGTTTCCATTTGTCCCCAATTGTTCCCATTGAATTGAAGATTGAACTTAGGTGGGATGGATTTGTTGTCATAGTTTCCGTAATAGAAACTAGCTCGAACAAGAACTCGTTCAACCGTGGTAGTATTATCGTCTTCTTCTTTATCATCAATATCTATTGAGTAACAATTCTTTTTTCGGGTTGGGAATGCTCTAAGAGTGTTCAAAGCATCAGAATCGAAACCAGGTATAACTGCAGGTACATTGACTTTATGAATTTCTCCAGTTTGTATATAAGGACCGTCCCCGACCCATTCGATCGTATTGTTGTCAGTACGAGGTTTCAATGACGAAGAACCACAATCTATGCTCAAAAAAACTGTAATTGCAACAACAAAATGTCAAAATTCATCAATTTGCAACCATCAACGTAAGAACAACCTGTAGGAAAATTATTAGAAGAGATAAATTATGCATACCTTTTGCAGATACTGCTGGCACAAGGAGAAGAAAACATGAGAAATATGAACAGAGTAACAGGAGTGGGAGATTGGGAAGTGAGGTTTTCATGCTTTTAGTCTTACTGTGCAGATAAGTATAGCGTGGGGGCTTATATAGAACTTCCATTTGTGTATTTTGGTGAAGTTTGACTTGTGAAAGTCTTGGTATACCGACATCACCATTCAACGCATCGACAATTCGAAAGCTGCGCCACCACTCAACGTCTCAACCCCATTGACATCCTAGCATATCCAGTTTTTTTGTTGAATTCACATTGGGGTTACCAAGAAAAATAATTTGTAGTTCTTTTCTAAAATCAAGTGCTGATGGGTTGTCGTAGTCACAGTCAAGAATTTGTGGATTTTGATGCATGCAAAAGAGAATCAAATTTTTCTGAAACCAAGTGGTGTTGATTGGATAATCAACGAGAAGAAATTTTTTGGTTTTTTTGGTCAAGTTGTTTAGTCAAGTATTGCAGTAGATGCATTTGGAGATAAGAACAAAATTAGGTGGTCAATAGTCAAGGAAAACTGCAAAAATCTAGTACCCCCAGTCTGATATAAGAAGCCAAGTAAATTATGGGAGTGGTGGTGAGGTCGATGGTTAATTTCTAAGGAACTTGTCGACCTAAGATTTCTCCATCAACCGTAGGGATGAAAGTATGCAGACCACAAGTTCGAAACCATTGTACTTCCTAATAGTTCTTTGTCTTCTTCTGCTTTTCCCATCTCAAAAGCTTAAAGAGTTTTTTAATCCCGTACGGTTTCACTCAAGGGGGAATTCTTTGAAAGAGAAGCTTGATTAGTCAAGAACTAGATCGAATCCGGGCGGCATATTACAAGGTACTATGTGAGTTTTAGTTTTTCGGTTTGAGTTGCTTTATTTTGTTCAGCCACACTACCTAATCTCCCACTCAAAATAAGCAGCAAAACATCTTGAAGCAAAATCATGAGACTTTAGAACTGATCCTGGAAATAGCCGCCTCCCATTTTTCTTTCATTGGGCTTCCAATTCTGCTGATTATTGGATGGGGAAATTAGGGGGAGATCCAAAAAAAATAATATGCTCATTGTCATACCCACAATTAATTTTATGTATCGTGACACCCATAATTTTTTTTGTGACATCCATAATTATATGAAATTATTAAAAATGTCTGCATGACGGATTATGCATCCGCATGACGGGTTATGCATCAGGGATATAATTGGCAACGCAACTTGGACATAACATATCTAAAAATTTGCGCCTTGGAAATTTACAAATTTTATATCGTTGGAAATCTTTTTAAGAGAGCTACGCAACGAGTACAAACAAGAATATCAAATTTTTGTTTTTCACGAAAAAATCGGAGGTGATCATCATTTTAGGCAAAATTTTCGAAAACTTGATACATAACCATTATGCAGCCACCAAAAAAGATGCATAACACATTCTGCAGACGCATAACGAATTATACAACCATTTTCTCGACTGCATAACAAATTATGCATTTGGATAACAAAGTTATGCATCTATAAAAAAGTTATGTAATCATTGTTTTGGTTGATTTTAGTGCGTACATAAAAAAAATTGATGCATAATGCAGTATGCATCCATATTTACGGATGCATATCAGGTTATGCATCTATTTTCTCGATGCATAATGCATTATGTAGCCAAATTTTCAGACGCATAACAGGTTATGCATCCATTTTCATGACTGCATAACATGTTATGCAGATATTACTGTAGGTGCATGACAAGTTATGCAGTCTTTGTTTTTGTTGATTTCAATAGTAACAAAAAAGTTATTGCATAACGTGTTATGCAACCGTTTTCTGGACTGCATAACAAGTTATGCAACAAATTTTGTAGATGCATAACAGGTTATGCATCCATTTTCACGACTGCATAACATGTTATGCAGACATAACCACATCATCATCTTCTTTGATGTTTCAATAATTCCCACGCATACCATTATTCTCCATCCGTAACTCCCATCCACCACTACCAGCTTTCACCTACTTGAATGCAGCAACAAATACCAACAACAAACACAAATACAAACCATTCCTATTTCAGTTACACAAATGCAATCATAACCACAATCGACTCTGTCCTCACTTCTAGATGGTGGAGTTCCTTCTCCACTCGAAAGAGAATTCCAACTCCCAGTTAAATCCATATGCATCTCCTCCATGAGTTCAATACCACCACTATCTCAATAACTCCATCTTCCACAGTTCAATCTCGAGTAATTCTTCCATGTCCAGAAAATTCAGTCAAGACCCATATCGAATTGCAACTCTATCTTCACAACGACAACAACAATCACCCAATTTTTCTCGGAAGCAACTCAGTTCAATCGACAACAACATCAAATCCTAAATCCATCAATAACCCAGTATAGCTGCTCGATTCGTTTCTAATCCATCACCAAATCAACTGAGTTCAATCGACAACAACATCAACTCCTTAATCCATCAATAACCCAGTGTAGCTGCTCGATTCGTTTCTAATCCATCACCAAAGCAACTCAGTTCAATCGACAATAATATCAACTCCTAAATCCGTCAATAACCCAGTGTAGCTGCTCAAAATAAAACCCTAGCTCCCAATTCTTCTTCTAATCCATCACCGAAGCAACGAACCTATTCTTCAATTCAGGAACCTAGCTCCCAATTCCTCTTCTACAACTCAAAATAAAACCCAAATCTCCATCTATTTTCCTGAGCTTCTCGAGACAACTTCAATCACCAACTCTGCATGTTTCTTCATCTCAGATTCAATTTCACTGATTTCAAATCAAACCCGACCTTTATTCTTACGACTAAGTTGAAACTGCAATTTGACTTCATCGAGCATCACCATTTTACTTCAGTGACATCCATTACTCTTCGATTTGCAAGACTGAAACCTAATTTTAGAAAATATGGGTTTGGGAGTAATTTTCCCCAAAAATGGGGGCGCGCCTGCGTTTTTCTGAGCTTGGGTTTCATAGTAGAAAAGTCTGGAAGAATGGGTCTCCCTGTAGTTTTCACTTATTGGATTTGGCTAGTCTAAATGGAGGCTTATATTTTAATGTACACTTATAAGTGCGGGCCCACCCAACAAATGAGCGACCTTAACAAGGCCCGTTGTTGTATATATATATATGGAATTAGGGGTGTGCAAGGGACGTGAGGTTGCGGATTAGGGGTCGCGTCCAATCTGTTAAAGTTGTGGATCTGGAAAATCCAATCGTGTACGGCCCAATCATTCGTGAATTTAACATTTGCGGATCAGCTGGTGATACGGACCGGATGCGGATTAACCGCACATATTTCATCAAAGGTTTTTCCTTTACCCCCCACTTTCTATCGTATAATTTTTCCATTGCCTAGTGCAGGTAAAGTTCAGTTTGTATGTCAGCATGTTTGGATCTTCAATGAAGCTAAAGCCGAAGCAATAGCTACTTGATGATCGTATCGTTGTACGATTAACAGTTTGAAGGCAGCTGAATAACAACAATAAGCATTAACAGTTTCACTTGAACTTTGTTGAACCCCCTGCCCAAGAATTCGCACCTTCCACAGATTAAATGCAATGCGAATTAGCTTTTTGTAATTTGTACCGTAGCATTCTTCCGTCAGTGAAAAAGTATGAGATGATCTGTACTTTGTTTACCAAGCAAGATGAAGTTTTCCTGAATAAAGCAATGGAAAAAGGAAAGTTAAGTGAAGATAGCATCACCAGAAAAATTGGGGTCCATCAATGTTTTTTTAGGAAAGTATGTGGGTTTGATGTCTTGGGGTTCACGACATGGATTGGGCCGGGTCTCCTTATGGTTAGCCAAATAGGACGTTTACACTTAGGGTGTGCAAAAAGTCCGGAACAACGAATTTCATCCGTATCCGTCCGCAAAACTACGGGTGAAACTCAATCCACAAGATCTATGGATCGGACATCGGTTGAATTCTCAAATCCGTACTTTTAATGGTTTGGCTGCGGTTGGACTTCGAAATCTACGGATTCACCCGCACCGTATAATCATTTGAGAGGATGCACAATCTAATTGCTAATGGGAAAATTTCATGGGAAAATATGCTTTATCATTTTGACAACAAGCGACTGACTTCTTTAGCCATCTTAAAGGAGATGAGCATTGGTTTTCTACCGGCATATGCATAACACTGGAAGCCCATATGATGGCCAACATAGAAAGTACGCTGCAAGTTAAGCATCGGCTTAGATAGAATCAAGCAGGACGCATCAACTGGGCATGAAGGTCACTGGCCTAGTATCGTTCCTGCAAAGGCAGTTCAAGACAGATAACAATACTTAACGCAGCCTTCAAAACTTTCTCAAGGATCGAGTTAATGTATGATCTATAAGTTTCCCAATCCCCATCATAGTTTTCTATGTGCTTAAAGAAATCGTATGAATCGAACTAAGCCATGTACAGTTTAAAGCACCAAGGAAATTGATGTTATTCTGCTAAGTGAGTCGATTCCTTGCAGCTTTTAATAAAAATCAATACATCGAATTATATATATGAACCAATACCACCCAACGAACCAATACCACCAAACAAAAGATGAAGCTCTATATTGTCTATTTAACTCGAGGAGTGAGTTGACTGACCATCTTCCTTCTGTAGCACGACCATCAATAAATCCAATGAACACAATCACAGTGACCCTTCATATATTGATTGTCCCAGTGGAGGTATTATGTAGAATTAGATTTTATTTTTATTTTTTTTTTGTTTTAATTAAATTCGTGGTTAATCCGCACCCGTCCGTATCACCCGTTGATCCGCGGGTGATTGGGCCGGACATGGTTGGATTTTCCAAATCTGCAACTCTGACGGTTTGGACGCCGGTGACTCCTAATCCGCATCCGTCCGTCCGTTGCACACCCCTATCTACACTAAACTATCCAGCAAAACAAATTAAGAAGGGAAAATTAGGCTAAGGCTCAACCCATGGTTTACCCATAATATGAGGCCCCTAGTTAAAAGAATTTTAAAACCAGACCTCAAATAAAAATAAAATATACAATTACTAGGTTACCCCCTAATATTTATTCGACTAAACTTACCCTTTTCTCTCATAAACCAGATTTAATATGTTTTGGAGAGAGAAGCCGAGACAAAAAATTTCATCTGAATAACCGAAATTCAAATCTTTCTAAACCAGAGATAAATTTGAATGAAAGTATTTCAAACATCAATCAAAACCTAAGACACTCGATAAAAGTCTTCGAAAAATCAAAACATAATCAAATTTGCGACGATTTTTCACATCAGATTTAGTTTTCTTTTTCTTCTTCCTCCAATATGTTTTTGTACTTGTGAAATCAATTGATTCCTTAGTTATTCTTAAAAAATCTTCAATCAAGCTTCAATTGATTTTAGTTTTCCCGTTGAATCTATGTTTATTCAGTTAATTTAGAAACTACTTCAGGTAATGATTCATCGTTCTTATTTCTCTTTAGTTAATTTGATTGTTAGGTTCCAATTTTTTGTTTTTGAATCAATCAATTTGTTAATTTGATTTATTTTTTTTATTACAGATCCAAGAAAAAAGAATAAAACGAGATTTGCTTTTGAATCAAATGATTTTTCCTTTGAATACATGTAATTTTTGTGTATAAATTTCTTTTTAGGGTTTATTTACAGCATAAAATTCGTTGTTGATAGACATTGTAGTTGATGTTCTAGTTCATGATGATACAAGTACACATGCATATTGGGTTATCAAGTTCATATTGATGTCGATGTTCTAGTTTATGTTGGTTTGTGGGTGAAAATTGTTTCTGCTGATTTTGGTAATTTTGGGTGTGTGGATGAGAAACAAATCTGAACCCAAAACAATGTACTGCATGGGAGTACTTTTGATTCGAGCGATCAATTTGTACAATCCTGGCTTAAACCAAGAAATGGTCGTTTCAGGCTTGCTTCGGTTACAAAGTGAAGGAAAAGGGTTGGTCTTAGGTAGGGAAGCGAAGAAAGTGTTGAGACCAAAATAGTTGATTCCGGAAGTGTGGGTGTTTCGTGACTTGTATCAGAAAGTTGAACTGGCTAGCTGAATGAAAAGCTATCAGATGATTTCTGGATGTGGTATTGTTCTCCTGACCAAAACTTGTTGTTTGGTGGAAATAGGTGAGACGTATTTATACAAGTCGCAAAAAAACGTACCCTGGTCTCGTAGGAAGTGGAAATGATTGAGTGGTGGAAGAATGGAGTAACGTGTAACCGTCAGACGTTATGCTTCCATGATGAGGGAAGTGAATTCATGTAACCGTCAGTCATTACGCTTCCATGATGAAGGAAATGAATTGTTTACACCGTTACTTTTACCACCACTAACTGTTCTACTTCATGACACTCTCTTGTAACGGACGCATTGCACGCCGCGTGCTGTAAACCGCCAGACCAATACCCTGATGAGTATCCCCCAGTTTGTGACATGTTTGATGTCTCGAGTGTTTTCGTGTAAAACATGCAGCAGGTTGTTATGTGTGGCAAGTAAAGTCAAGATACTTTGCCACAGGAGAATAGCATATGATGATATTAGGCTTTCCTGGGTCGACCACCTAAAACTTGCCACAGGTCCGTCAGCTTGGCATCGAACTTGAATGGCCGAGATTACATCTCATGAGGAAGGGTAGTCGTTGATTATGGCCGCATCTTGTTGTATCGCAAAGAGGCGCCTTTGGCATAGTAGCGCCTGGTAGAGCCATGACATAACGACATGCTAGTAGTTGTGGCATGGTGGCATGTCAGTGGCCGTGGCATAGCGTCATGCTAGTAGTCGTGGCATGGAGGCATGCTAGTAGGTGTGGCATAGGGGCATGCCAGTAGCCGTGGCATGGCGGCATGCCAGTGGCCGTGGCATAGAGACATGCTAGTAGTCGTGGCGTGGTGGCATGCCATTGGACGTGGTATAGCGACATGCTAGTAACCGTGGCATGGTGGCATGCCAGTGGACGTGGCATGGTGGCATGCCAGTGGACGTGGCATAGGGACATGCTAGTAGTCGTGGCATGGCGGCATGCTAATAGGTGTGACATAGAGGCATGCCAGTGGCCGTGGCATAGCAACATGCTAGTAGTCGTGGCATGGTGGAATGCGAGTAGCCGTGGCATTGTGGCATGCCAGTGGTCGTGGCATAGCGACATGCTAGTAGCCGTGGCGTGGTGGCATGCCAGTGGCCGTGGCATCGCGACATGCTAGTAGTCGTGGCATGGTGGCATGCTAGTAGTTGTGGCATGGTGGCATGCCAGTGGCCGTGGCATAGCGACATGCTAGTAGCTGTGGCATGGTGGCATGCCAGTAGTTGCGGCATGGTGGCATGTCAGTGTCGTGGAAAAGAGATATGCTAGTAGATGTGGCATGACAGTGGCTGTGGCATAGAAGCATGTCGGTGGCATGGCCATGTCTGTAGTGTTATAGCGTGACCAAGGTTAAGATTTGGCTCCGTGACTAAAGTTAAGGCTTGGCGGCATGGCCAAGGTTAGGGCTTGGCGCCGTGGCCAAGGTTAGGATTTGGCGCTGTGGACGAAATTATGCGTCGTGGACAAACTGGGATTTGATGTCGTGGCCAAAGTTTAGGGTTTGGAGGCATGGTCGCTCAAAAGTTTCCACAAGCCTGTTAGTTTGGTGGCGAACTTGGATGGATGAGATTGCATCTCAGGAGGAAAGGTAGCCATCAATCATGGGTACCTTTAATTGGAAGTGGCGCCTTTAGCTTGCGATAGCGGTATTGCGGCATGGCTGGCATGGCTCGTGCATGCCTTTAGCACGGTTGTGCGCGTAGCCATATCTACTGAAATTTTGGCACGTTTGTGTGGAAATCTTGCCTAAATTAGGGTTTGGCTTGTCGAAACCTTAATTAGCCTTTATGGCACGTCGCCTGGGGTGAGTGGCCATGTTTGGCGCGTTTGGCATGTGCATCTGTCATGTGTGTCGGGTATGTGCGTTTGGCATGTTAGGCATGCTGCTTGGCATGCTGGTGCATTTTTGGGAAGCCAATTGTCTTTGCAGCCATCCGACACGATTTCTTTCTTTTCAATACTATGTCGAGTTTAAAGTAACCTGATTGGTTAATGTAATAGGGCCGGCAAGACATAGGCGCGGCTACACTTCTGTGTGAGTGTGGGTGATTTAAAGCGACCTGATTGGTCGATGGGATGTGGGGCCAGCAAGCTAGGGCGTGGCCACGCTTCTAGTGCGCTGCGGCGGATTTAATCGCCTAATTTGGCTAAGCATAGTTTTTCGACCAACGGGGTCTAGTGTACTGCGCGGGGCGCGAAACCCCAATTTTGGAAATTAGTCGGATTTATGAGTTTTTTGTGAGTTATCACAATAATTGGCTGGATTTTGTATGCTACCACAAAAATCCTTATCTATAGAATGCAGTGTGCTTTCCGTCTGAGCATTTCATGTGATAGCCTTAACTTTGGTACTTTGAGGTTCATGCTACTCCGTTGCGAGCACTACAGGAAAAATATACATCTATAACTGGAGATTTACAACTCTTTGCTAAACATCGTAGAAAGTCCTATGTTTTACAACTGGTTTCAAAGGAAGAGTTGTCGTATATCATCACTACCAACCCTTAGGAACAAGGGGTTGCACTAAGAAAACAAAGGACAACTCCTTAAGCAAAACAGTTGTGACGACATGTAGCTATGACAATTTTGTTCCCTGAAGGTAGTGACTTATTCGTGATTTTGCTGGCACTCACAGGGGATCAAAATGCATATATCTGAACCATATATTGAGTGCAGAACAAGCTGATATAGAAACTTATGGGAGGCAGTGCATTGGACTAAGGAGAATAAGTTAGATAAGGTAATTTTCGAGCTAGATTCAACGATCGTGGTGGATGCAGTAAACAATGAAGTTTTTAATATTGATTGGAGACTTCGAATTTTAATCCTAGATATTAAAGTTTTATTTTCGATGTTTAGTTCTTGGTATTGCAAACATATACCTAAGGAGCAGAATAAAGTAGCTGACAAGCTATCTAAACTTGCTAGAGTAGAAAGATTAAGCAGTGTATGGTTGTTAGATGCTCCAGCTGAGATCACTGTCATACACTACAAGAAAATGGGCATTTAGTGACAAATTTTTTTCCATCAAAGAGTTTTTTATCAGAAAACATATTTACATGCGACGAAACGCAAAATTGTTACTATAAATATTCTTTTTGCGGCAAAAAAACTATTTCGTCTTTAGAATTGTCACCGAAATTATGGATGACAATAAAAACTTGTCACAATTTCGTCCGTCGCCAATGATTTGTTCAACGAGAATTTTGACAGTTACGAATTTTACTTATACTGACGATGATAGACATCGGTCTCAAAAAACATAATTGGTAACCACTATTTTGTTTTCTCGTTAAAAATATATAAGGTGACAATACCCGTCGGCCGTTAGTAAAATTTTAACTACGACGAGACAAGACTTTGTCTCCATAAGGTTTTGGCGTATAAAATACTTCATCACGATATAAATGTTAGGAGAGAAATAAAATGTTGATGATATCGTGTGTTTTTTTGCGGTAAATAAGAATAGTCCCTGAAAATAATATTTACAATGACCAAATTTTAGATACAACAAAAAAAATTCGGTGACTAAATAATTTGTTGTTAGGATTTCTTATATATTATAGACAAAAAATAGTTGTCAGTGAAACATGGATTTACAACCGATCCGGCTACGATGTGGTCGGGCCACATACTCCAATCAGTGAAATAGTTGTTAGTGAGATTTTTATTCATAAGGTGGAAATAGTGAGTCCGGTAAAGAATGACAAAGAACGAAAAGTATGGTTCAATAAAAAAGAGATTATAGTGGAAATGTAGTTGCAATGGTTTCAAATATACAGGTATTCTATGTGTACATGTTGTGAGAGTACTTCTCTCAAGAAGAATTTTGGAGATTCTGGCACAGTATTTTCTAAAAGGGTGGTCTATGCATGCTAAGGATGGTTTCTTAATAGATAGTTCAGGTCCAACAGAGTACTTGCATTAAGAAACCTGCCATTGGTCTATGCCATTAAGAAGTCCCTTATGCTTTTCTCGCCAAAATGAGAATTATTTTTTTCTCCTGTTTTGTTCTAACAACATATATAAGAGCTACTCAATATAGGAGTTACTTTAAGGAGGGTATTAAAACAGAACTTCTCTAGCTAGCTATGAGGCTCTGTAGAACAAAATATAATTTGGTAAACAATTTTTAAGTGGATGACATGAAAATTTGATAGTTGCCCAGCTGGAATTCAGTTTGCACTAGTGTTCTCATAATCATAAGCAAAAGAAAACTTTATTAGTTCCTTAATGCAAGTTTAATACAAACCGAAAACATTTCCATTGATAATTTCATAAGCCTCCGTGAATTTGAATTGGCGGCCTACAGATGCAACATATGCATCCATATTGAAGCCCCACAATATTTTTTCATATCGTGAACAACAAAACCGTATGTCCTCGAACCTTTCTGATAGACATTGTGTCGTTCTTCCTTGATAATTACCATTTAAGTCGACAAATAATTGAAGAACGCCATCCCAGAATGCTGACGTGCTCTCTTCCATTGTAGTTTCTTCTAAGCAAACAAGATAGGCCCTGCAAAGATCATTATCTTTTGCAGTTGTGAAATTCATTACGCACTCGGTAAATTAAGAAAACAGTGTGACAAATAGGAAGATCTGTATAGAAAACATATATAAAAAGAACATAATTGATTTTAATAGTAAACATGCTAGTTTTGGGGATACAGTTTTGTCAAAATGTGTTGGTCCGGTCTTGGGATCAATGCTACTTTGGGGGATCTATGCTAGTTTGAAAGTAAAGAATGTTTCTTACACTATCATCTCGATCCAGTCCTGATTCAAATTGCGCATTATGTGCAGCAAGTTCAAATTGCGCATTATGTGCAACAAGTTGAATGGATAAATTCTTTGTAAGAAAAACAAAATTGGAAAACGAGATTCAGATTAAGAGGGAAGAGAAAGGGATGAACTTTCCTTCTCAATGGATCGAGAAGGAGATAAACCAAGACGATTTTTTCACCTTTACATTTGTTTCATGGATACTGTGTTTGGACCATATCCATTTACCAGCCATACTGGAGAACCAAATACACAGCTTTAAAAGCAAACCCTTGATCTGTGCTAGTTTTATGCAGCCTTTCTAGTAGTTTTGCTAAGAAATTGGTGTTGCTGAGCTATAAAAAATGAGTATTTGGTTCTCTGTTTTAAAAATCTTGTGTTTTATAGCTCTACTCGTGGCGAAGGTGGTATTCCCACAAAGCCATAAATAATATACATGAAATTCCAATAAACTTATAAACCACGTAAACTATAAAACAAGATTAGAATAAAAATAATTTAATCAAACTAAGAATAACACAAAGCTGCATCCACAGATTAGGTAACTAGTTCGAGAAAAATATAAAATAAAAATGAATATCTATCGAGTTTCAAGTAAACTAGAAATGAATATTAAGTTTCACTCAAAAATTAACAATAAGGAATTATTATTCTAGATCCGAGTCAGCTTCTTCAGGCACAATCTCCTCGGGCTCTACCACATCATTGTTATAGTTAAACAATGTTTCGTCGTCTTCTTCCTCATCCTCCTCATCATCATCCTCGGCTAGAACGAGATTTGCATCTAACATTTCGAGTTCAACATCATTATCTCTATGACGTATAGTTGCCTCATTATCATCTTCTTGAACAGTGGTTAAAAGCAACGGACCCTCTTTGTTCTGGTGGTATGCCTCTTCAATAGTTGCTTCTGTTTCTGGTTGTACTTCGTTGATATCCATTTCAGGAACATCCCATATATGTCTATGATGCATTTTTTGAGCCACTTTCCAATTGTCTCCATGCTTGTAGTCATCAAGGTAGAAAACTTGTTGCGCTTGTGATGCAAGAATGAAAGGTTGACTCTTGTACCACATTGTACTAGTATTTATACATGTCAAATCATAATCATTTCGAATTCTAGTCCTTCCAGAAGTTAAGTCAAACCAATCACATTTAAATAACACAACTCGGTAGCCATACAGAAAGTCTAACTCGATAACATCATGCAAGCTACCAAAAAATTCAATTGGCTTATTGTTGTGTTCGTCATTTACTATCAGTCCGCTATTCTGGGTCGTTCGACGAAGTTCACGTTGTTTGGTATGGAATCGAACTCCATTAGAGATACAAGCAGGATATGATTTTGCGCGAGATTCAACTCCCTGTGCTAGCGAATGCAACTCATCAGTAGCCTCAGGAAACTTTTCATAATGCAATTTTCCGATCTATACATTTTCAGATAAAACCAATAACATAAATGATATTGTTTTCAAACAAGAATGATATATGATAGTTAAAACAATAATGAAAAATGAGACTATATTGTTATTAGTAAAAATTAATTACTCACCCTCTTTCGAAACCATTCGGGAAATAATTTTCGATGCCTTTGTAACAAGTTGTGATTTGATACTGCCTTCAACTCATTCAAATTTTCACTGTATTGTCAAAGATAAATAAGACAAATTTTTGATGCTAAGGAAAATATTTAGTGTAAGAAGAAACAATAATAACTATCAGATAATAGGATGAGGCACTTACTCCATATATGGTCGCACCTCGTCACAATTATCGAGTATAAACCAATGTATTTGTTCTTGTTCTTCTAGGGTTAGTGATTTTATAACTTTTGCACCAAATGGACGGACCTCTTGAGCAAAAACAGACAGTTTTCCATTGGGTCGTTGACCATCATCTGTTGCATCATCATTTCGTTCTGGGCGATTAAATTTAGTTTCAACCCCACGTAAATACAATGAGCAAAATGTCAAAGCTTCATTAATAATGTATGCTTCCGCTATCGAACCTTATGGCCGTGCTTTATTCTCCACGTATCGCTTAAGTGTCCCGAGGTACCTAGATAAACAACAACTCTTTAACCATTTTTTTTTCATTCTATGAACAATAAACAGTACTTGCACTAGGAGAAAACACACAAGCATATATAAACAGTAAGAGTTAAGCATACCTTTCGATAGGATACATCCAACTATAACCAACTGGGCCAACAAGTTTAGCTTCTCGGGGTAAGTGAACAGCCAAATGAACCATGACATCAAAAAATGCCGGTGGAAATATTCTTTCCAACTTACAAAGAATTAAAACGATACTTTTTTCCATTTCTTCCAAGTGACTCACATTCAATGTCTTCGCACATAGATCATGAAAGAAATTACTCAACTCAATTAAGGCAGTGCATACATCTGTGGGCAGATATGGATGAATTCCAACAGGAAGAACTTTCTGTAACAAGACATGACAATCATGGCTTTTCAAGCCGGATATCTTTCCATCTTCAACGTTAGCACTCCTCGCTATGTTAGATGCATATCCATCTGGAAACTTAATTAATTTCAGAAACCTACAAAACTCTCTTATTTGCTCTAGTGTTAAAGTATAGAAAGCCGGAGGTTTTATAAATTTATCTCCTTCACGCTTAAGGTGCAATTCTCGTCTAATATTCATGTCTTCCAAATCCAAACGAGCTTTAAATGTATCTTTGTTCTTCAGTTCCTGATTTAACAATGTTCCGACGATTTTATCACATACATTTTTCTCAACATGCATAACATCAATTTTGTGCCTAATTTTTAGATGTGCCCAGTATGGAAGCTCCTAGAAAATACTCTTTTTTGTCCAACTCAGTTCCTTCTTGGTACAGATTCTTTTCTTGCTTCTCTTATCTGGATGCTTCCCGAAACAACTTTTAACTCCTAGTTTTTCCATTTGCTGTAAAAGTTAAATGCCTGTCAACTCTTTCGGCGGACTGTGAATCTCATCGTTTCCATCATGAAGTTTGTTTCTTCTCCGCGGATGCTTGCGAGGCAAAAACCTACGATGACGCAGATATCCGATCTTACTCCTCAATGCACGGGATGGTGGATCATCATTACATACTGGACAGCCTAAATAACCTTTTGTACTCCATCCTGATAAATTAGCATACGCTGGGAAGTCATTTATGGTCCACAATACAGCTGCGTGCATACGAAATTTTTTTTTCTGTTGAGGCATCGTATGTTTCCACTCCATCTTCCCACAACTCCTTTAGCTCGTCTATTAAGGGTCTTAGATACACATCGATATCATTACCATGTGCTTTCTCGCCAGGAATAAGTAATGCCCTCATGAAAAAAGGTTGTTTCATACACTTCCAAGGGGGTAAGTTGTAGGGCATCACTATAACTGGCCACATGCTATACGCATTATTCATATTCCCAAAGGGATTAAACCCATCAGTGGCAAGGCCTAACCTTACATTGCGAGGATCTTCTGAAAAGTGTGGATATCACGAATCAAAATCCTTCCACGCTTCAGCATCAGAAGGATGCCTTAAAACCCCTTCAGGAGCAACATGTTCTTTGTGCCATCTCATATTAGCACTTGTATGCCTTGAAGCAAATAATCTCGTTTTAAAGGAAAATAGCGCAATACCTTGTGTGGGATCTTCTTACCCTTGCTGTTATTGAATTTGTACCTAGGCTCGTGGCATACTGGACAATCCTCCCTATCCTTATGTTCCTTCCAGTATAAAGCACAATCATTTTTACAGGCATCAATCGATTCATAACCCAATCCAAGATCACGCAGTGTATTTTTAGCTTCATAGTATGAATTTGGAATTGTATTATCTTTTGGAAAAGATTTTTTAAGAAACTCAAGCTGCATCTCAAAACATTTGCTGCTCCAACAGTTGAGCACCTTGAGATGCATTAACTCTACAAGGAAAGTCAATGACGAGTAATCTGTACATCCAGGGTATAGTTCTTGCTTAGCTTTACCTAATAGCTCCTCAAACTTTGTACTAGCTTCACCCAAATTGTCTGTACTGTCAGCTTCGCCAGAACCATCATTAGTTTCTTCGTGACTACCTGTATCTGCTTGCCTATCAAAAGGCCGATCTTTATCAGCATCATGTAACATATCAAGTACACCTGTATTTTTATTTCCAGAATGAGTTGTACCATCGTTAAAAACATTGTGATGGCTAGCCGTTGATTGGTTTGGATTAGGATTATCTTCTTCCCCATGAAGTACCCATATGTTATAACTACCTGCCATGCCATTTGTGAACAAGTGATTTTCGATTTCAGCTAATGAAGTAGGTGGGTTACGGTTAACACACTTTTTACAGGGGCACGTGCATAATTCCTCATTCTTACTCGAGAGATAATTTTTTGTCATCTGAATAAAAGATGCAACACCTTCCAAATACTTATCAGACAATTTGTCGCGCTCTTCTACCCAACTTTTATCAATCTTTGGCAACAAAAATAAACAACAAGGATGCTTAGAATAACAACAGTAAGGCAAAGACTTTAAATTATAAAGTTTTTTTAAAATAAGATGTGTGTATAAAGTGTATGTGGCCTTACCATGGCAACTTTACTTAGCAGTAAACTGAAAGCCTAGTCAATCCGGAAATCCGCTGAGTAGCAGTGATACTTAAAGAGACACGGTCAAAAAAAGATTATCATCAGAACTGTTCATACACACATATAAAAAGTTCAACGAAAAACAGGCTTTAACACTCGATAAAAATACTCGAATCGAACCACAGAATCAAACTCACCTGCTGGTATTGTACGCCTAAGAAGAACTGGTGCTTTTCGAAATCGAATTTGAGTAATCTTATATGAATTCTGACACTCCTTTTAATTTCCTCGTCCACGACTCAATTTTAACAGCAGCAACTCAGTTTCTATGCTGATAATTCAATTTTGAGAAACCCCCCACTTCTCCCAATCCTATAAAATTTTTAATACCCCTTTTAATTTCAACAGCATCACCTCAATATTTTGGCCGATAATTCAAACTGTAAAAAAAAAAACACTTTTCCCAATTGTATACAAATTCTAATACTCCTTTTAATTTCTCTGTTAATCACTCAATTTCTACAGAAACGCCACTGACTTCTAGGCATCCAAATGAACTTGAACCACAAACTTCCTATCTTCCTCAGGTGTGTTGTTCTTGGTTTCTCAAGCTTGTCAACCTTAAACCCTAACAAAGAAAACAGTTAGATGGTGTGAGGACTTGGGGAAGCGGCAAAGAATTAGGACGTCAATTGAACTGGTCAAGGCTAAATACATAAAAGAGAAAGCAGCCTCAAGGAAAGAAGCCCAACTGGCCCGAACAAAACGGGTGCTCCATTAATTTCTACTCCGGCCATCTGTAACTTCAGCCCTGTGCAAAGAAAAACATACAATTAAAATATAAATTAAAAAACAAAAACAAAAGTGAAACGAAGGATCATAATAAAAAAATAAAACTAGATATCAGGATGAAAACCTGTTTCCAAGAATGCATCAGTGTGATTCTGAGCTTCAAAACCTTGAGCAGCAGCAATGTCCCAATTAGAATCTCCCTGAACAGTAGATGAAGAAGCACGACTTAGGTGTTGTCTGTTACTACAACACATTAGTAGTCCTCCACTTGTTCACAACAAATGGAATGAAGAAGACAAATAATGCCATTAAAGACGACCAAGTAACTAGATAATAAATTAAGCCATTAAAGGAAAAAAAACACAACAATTCTAAATAAAACAAGTAAACAATCATTGACATTACTGAAAATGTTTAAAACTTAAAAGACCCGACACTTGAAATATTTAAAGAAACACTCACTAGATTTAACAAACTGAAAAGGTACTTCTGAACATCCACCTAAGCCAAACTCTTAATAAACTTCAAAGGTAGTGATTCTAGGAAAATAAAAAACTAAGCATCTTCATATGATTCTAGGAAAATAAAAAACTAAGCATCTTGCTGAATAGTATCCAAATCTGCAGCAACATTTCGATTGTGAGTCAGTACATGATTAAGCTCATTTTGACGAAAACTTGCAGCATCCTCTTTCATCTGTTGAACTTGGTCTTCGCACTGCTTGATTTTATCGTCCTTCGTTGCAAGGAGTGCAAATAGTTCTTCTATCTCTTCATCAGAAAGTCTGCGATTACGACGTCTTTTTGATTTCTTCTCCAGAACTTCGTCATATATTTCATTTTCATCAGGTGTTCCCCCTGCCACAATGCCTTGCTCATGCATCTCGACCATTTTTTACTGAATATGTAAGTTAAGTTTTTTCATTAGAAAACAATCATTTTCTCAAAACCTGGACTAAACTAAATTATCCACAGTTAAAAAACATTATAAACTAGTCAATAGGTGTTAACAAAACATTATAAACTAGTGAATTGGTGTAAAAAAAAGTACATGGATCTTATATTGGTGAACACAAAGAATCTGTAACTTGAAATGTAAAACTCAGTTGATTTAACTTACATATTGAACGTGAGATGTCTCAGATATCCAAACACGTTGACCTTCTTTGATATGCGTGTGAGTTTCCTGGAACGTTTGAATTTTGGCTGCTTGCACGCCCAAAACTTTTTTCTGAGGGAAGAACAAAAAATATCAAGAACGAACAATAACTAAAATATTGTTTATATATACTAATTATTAATCAGAATTACCTTTTCTAGGCGCACTTGAAACGCCCGAGAACCCCCACAGTGATTGTATTTCACTTGTTTCAGATTGCTAGTCCCGGCTGCCGATTGCTTCTGAAATTCGAAACCAGAACTATAGTAAATACATGCATAACCTATAATCGCTAAATAAGAATACTAGTTACTTTACCTTAAATTTAATCTGAAGCAAAATGGTCACACAACCATAACCAATTCTCTGATGAGATGTTCTCGAATGGCTTCGAGCGAGCGTCCTCGATAGTTTTACACTTCTTGAAGTGCTTTGACATTTGAGTTCTGTAGTTACTGTATCTTCTAGCCATACAATCATTGAGGTATTTTTTGATAGAAGGTCGCGTAGTGTCCAGGTCGAACTTGTCCTATATAATAACATAATAATGTTTGAAAAGTGGATGATTAAAGTTATCTCAAAATAATCAAAAACAACAAAAAACATTCAAAAAAAAAAATTGGAAGAGTTTTGCGTACCTTGACACGTTCAATTAGAGTAACCCTGTCATGTTCAGGAATTTTCTTCCAAGACGCATATTGCATCGAAGCAAAGTCACGAACAATTATGCCACATTCAGTAGATAATTTGCATCTATTAAGTGGAGATTGGTTTCCCCATTATATCTGAGAATTTGATGGACATTTTTCCATGTTGGGTGAACCAATCATCCAGATCTATGCCACGTGATCGTCCACGGGCATTCCGTTTCCCCAATGCAGATACTGCAATTATAAAAACAACAACGAATATATTTGAAATCATTGCGGACATCTCAAGCAAAAACTAATTGCATCTCGGTATCAACTGTAATCATTTGCCGATATGGGTTTTCTAATTAGTAAACTTTACCAGCATCATTTGGAGCACCCAAACGTTCCAAACGTTGTTCCATTATGTCTTAGTAGTGTGTAAACCTGATTATTAAGGAGAAATACAAGATCATAAGAACACTTAAAAACACACACACATATATATATTTAAAGATTAGAATCAAACACAAAGAAACTATCCATGTAAAAAAGAGAAATCAGACGATGAGAAGTTTTGTTTCTCATTGAGGTAAACAATCAAGCTTTAAAATCTACTAATGAACCGAGAAAATTAAAGGGTTAAACAACAATCTGGAAAGAACAATACCGTCTTTCAGAGGTGATGTATATGAACTTTGTGAGTCGAAGTCAATGATCTGAGGGCTTTATTTATAGATGAGAAAAATGGAGTACCGAGCGGGAAGGATCCCGCCAAAAGGAAGTTTTCTTTTGATCTGCATCCCGCCAAAATTTGAGAAGTTATCCTAATTAAAATCAACACACTAAAATAAGTGTCTCTTTGATGGTTAATTACAACCGCATCAGAAATTTTTCGTTCATCCATATCTTCCTGAAGTTTTTTTTTTCTTTACACGTCATGGTGGGATAGAAGAAGCAACCTATGGGATGTATCCATTAGCTCATGGTTAATGAATATATTACAGCACAAGCTAGTGGTTCTGCTAGGTGCTTTATGAGTATGAGAAACTAATAACAACACAGACTTGAGGAAGACTCGAAGTTGATGGTAAAGGGATTTGTCTCTTCCGTTGTAGAAGGAGAGAAAAATGGAACTTGTATTTATACAATGATGTTTACATATTTAAGATGAGTCAAGAAATAAAAACTAAATAATCTAGTTCCCTAAAACACAAAAATTCTATACTAATTTTAACATATATAGCTGAAATCAATGTCTTCTATAATAATCTTCGGTCACAGCTAGCTCATCTCCATTGACTTTTGGTACAACTATTTAGTTGTCTTTTGTAGGCAGACTAATTGATGCATATATCTCCCAAGATAAATGCTTTATCTTTTGCATTTAAAATAAAATTGATATTGCATATGTGGAATTTTCTCACATGCAACTGTGGATCTTAACAGGTGGTTCAAGTTAATTAGGGTGGCGAGAAATCAGCCATGAATTTGAGGTGCGGCTGTTGAAATTTAGTGGTCGACGGAGAAATTAAATGTAGTATTAGAATGTGTATAGGATTAGGATAGGTGTGTTTTCCCCGATTCAAATTGAGCTATAAAGGCTCGTACCAAGTTGCCGACTTTGCAGCACTAGAGCATACGAAATGTCTGGATGCAAGAGTATCCTGGAGAAAAATAAATAAGCAAAAGCTTGTCTATTTAGATTTCCTAATTTTTCTATGAAATAAGCATTCATGTTTCTATAGAATTCGTATTTGCATGAAACCGAACTTACATACGAATTATAGCTACTTCGAGTGACTATTATATCGAAGAAGCTTGAGATTAACGATTAGGGACATCTTTGAACGGTAGATATTTGATTTAAGACTGTCATCCGGATCAAGGAAAGTGTGTTTTCTTTGTAACGAATAAATAACTATGAATCATGAAGCTCCGGGAGGGTTCTAACTTCAAACTTTGCATGATACATCATTGAAATCTATAAATATGAAGTTCAATATCGATTCGAACTTCAAATTCGGTATAACGACAAACAAACTATGAATCATGAAACTTTGGTAGGGTTCTGACTTAAAACTTGGCCTGCTACATCATCGAAATAGATTGAGTCGATTCGAACTTCAAATATGATACAACGACATAGAAACTATAAACCAAGAAGCTCCGGGAGGGTCTGACTTCAAACTCAGCATGATACATCACCGATCGATAAATATGAAGCTAAGACTCGATTCGAACTTCAAATTCGGTATAACGACAAACAAACTATGAATCATGAAGCTCCGGGAGGGTTCTGACTTCAAACTTGGCATGTTTTACATATAAGATTCCTTCAGAATATTCCCTAAAATTTAACAAAACCTATTTTGGCATATTGTACGCATAACCTGGATTCGATATTGAAACCTGGCCCAGAGTGGATCATTATAAGCCGGAAACTTGTTATTAGCGATGAATCCATCCATTTATAAGTAAGATTCCTTCGGAATATTCCACGAAACCTTAAGCTAACTCTATTCTGGCATATTGTATGCATACCCTGGCTCCGAGGTCGAAACCTAACCGGACTGGACTACTATAAGTCAGAAACTTGGTCAAAACGATGAATCCATCCATTTTACATGTAAGATTCCCCAAAAATTTAAACAAACCCTATTTTGTCATATTGTATGCATAACCTAGCTCCGAAATTGAATCATGGCCATGAGTGGACAGTTATAAGCCGGAAACTTGGTAATAACGATGAATCAGTTCATATACAGGTAAGATTTATTCGGAATATTCCCTGAAACCTTAAACAAACTTTATTCTGGCATATTGTATGCATACCGGCCCTGACTCCGAGGTCGAAACCTGGCCCTGAGTGGACTATTATAAGCCAAAAACTTGGTAAGAACGATGCATCTATCAATTTTACATATAAGATTCCTTCAGAATATTCCCCAAAATTTAACAAAACCTATTTTGGCATATTGTACGCATAACCTGGCTCCGAAATTGAATCATGGCCATGAGTGGACAGTTATAAGACGGAAACTTGGTAATAACAATGAATCAGTTCATATACAGGTAAGATTTATTCGGAATATTCCCTGAAACCTTAAACAAACTTTATTCTGGCATATTGTATGCATACCCTGACTCCGAGGTCGAAACCTGGCCCTGAGTGGACTATAATAAGCCAAAAACTTGGTAAGAACGATGCATCCATCCATTTTACATATAAGATTCCTTCAGAATATTCCCCAAAATTTAACAAAACCTATTTTGGCATATTGTACGCATAACCTGGATTCGATATTGAAACATGGCCCAGAGTGGATCATTCTAAGCCGGAAATTTGTTATTAGCGATGAATCCATCCATTTATAAGTAAGATTCCTTTGGAATATTCCACGAAACCTTAAACTAACTCTATTCTGGCATATTGTATGCATACCCTGGCTCCGAGGTTGAAACCTAACCGGACTGGACTACTATAAGTCAGAAACTTGGTCAAAACGATGAATCCATCCATTTTACATGTAAGATTCCCCAAAAATTTAAACAAACCCTATTTTGTCATATTGTATGCATAACTGGCTCCGAAATTGAATCATGGCCATGAGTGGACAGTTATAAGCCGGAAACTTGGTAATAACGATGAATCAGTTCATATACAGGTAAGATTTATTCGGAATATTCCCTGAAACCTTAAACAAACTTTATTCTGGCATATTGTATGCATACCCTGACTCCGAGGTCGAAACCTGGCCCTGAGTGGACCATTATAAGCCAAAAACTTGGTAAGAACGATGCATCCATCCATTTTACATGTAAGATTCCTTCAGAATATTTCCCAAAATTTAACAAACCCTATTTTTACATATTGTACGCATAACCTGGATTCGATATTGAAACCTGGCCCAGAATGGATCATTATAAGCCGAAAACTTGTTATTAGCGATGAATCTATCCATTTATAGGTAAGATTCTTTCGGAATATTCCACGAAACCTTATACTAACTCTATTCTGGCATATTCCACAAACTCGGTTTTTTCTTCGTGTCCGTGTCATTCTTAGTTTTTCATACTTGGCTTAACCGACCCCCACCCCCGCGAGGTGTAAACTCACGGTTGACTTAATCAACATTTGCTAAAGGATTACATGTCGTTGCCATGGCATAGTGCATGCATATGGGAAGCTTTTAAGTAATCAGTTACGCATATTTTTTAAGTGGAACGCCCATGTTCGACACGTCATGTTATAATGACTTTACATAGGCTTTTGGCACAACGCGTGCTCGACTTAACGGGAAGGAGTTAATGTGTCTTGGAAGTTGCGACTCATCATGTCTCGTTTAATTTTGAGCATTCACAAAAGGAGAATTCCATTTTTTTTTTCCTTATGCGGATGAACTATTCAGTTCTGGGAGGGAACCGTATTATCATCCAATTGTGCTTGCAAAATTCTACATCAAATCGAAGGTATCGCGTCATTGATTTCATAGATTTTTCATTAACTCAATTGATTCAAAACCCTAACTTCGTTTCTTTGTTCTTTGTTGTTGGACCAACTACAATCTTGAAGTCTAATTGATTTCTTCCGATCACCTACTCCGTTTCAAAAAACCTCTGATTTCATTATAGTTTTGGCGCTGCTTGGTGTATATGTTAAAAGATATCTATGAGCAAAAGATGTCCGACAGAAACCTAACTAAGGTTTTTATCAGTTTCAATTGTTTTCAATTTGTTATGTGTAGATTTAATTTTGTCAAATTATTGGATGTTATTATGATGTGCGGATGTTAATTTTATCTTTTTAATTATTGGGTTTCATAATCATTAACCTTGATCAGGTCATCCCTTCTACTCTTGGCGAATGATTGATTTGCCATCATTTTCCTTCCATAGAACACAGTTTATTTTCTGAAAAGATATCTATGCAGGTCCTTTATATACAAGTTAGATGGTAGATTATTTTAAATAAACAACTACTGGTTATGTATCTGGGGTTATTGTTGGGCTGGTCTGAGATGACTCTTTATTATCAGACTACTTTAATTTCGCCGTAGGCTTACACAGATTGTTGACATTAGCAATTAGACTTTTTATATTAACTGTATTACTTTGCAGTTTGGTTAAAGAATGTGCTGCATAATCTGAGTCCCTGTTTGAAGATTTGGTACTTGTTGTGTAAACTATATACCTTTAAATAGTGGTTTATTAATGCTTTAAATTATAGGTTTCGAATTCCTAGTTAGTTCATAGTATGGTTAAGTTAATGTCGGAGGATATAGGCGTCCCGTTCGAACACATTCTACTACGTTGTTGTGCTGCTTCATTCATGTATTTAATTTTTAAGGATTATTAGTCGGCCTTGGGTATCTTTTGATCTGTTAGATTGATAACTATTGCTTCACATGAAATTAAAATGGGAATGGGCATATACAGTTACAGAAGTGTCTACATCAACTGGGATATGATTCAACATTACTTTTTTAGGCTTTTTCATATATTGATTGTGATGTGTGTGTGGTTGCAATAATCTCATCTTTATTTTATTTATTTTATTTGGTTCTTCTATTGGATATTTTCTTAATATCTTGGTTAGGCATATCCTACTACCCATATGGATCACTTGGCTGCTTGAAACATTGGTATTGCAAATTATTTCTAATTTCTATAGACTTGTGGTGAATTTTCTGAGAACAATCACTGTCGCGACCGGATATTCATTTTTTTTTTGTTGATTTTACAGAAAGACTAAGACTAAGAGATCCCATTGTTCGGGGACAACTACGTAGAATATGACTGGAGGAAAGAGTGGCTCATAATGGAAGGATACCTATTATCGTTGATGAACAATATGGTGTACTTCTAGGAGAACATCGATCTGATTTGGCCGGTGAATGTCATACGATTATTCATGCTTTCGCTCCTATGGGATACAAGTCATCGGAAACAATCCCTGCGCAAGATAGGGACATATTAATTGAACAGCTAAAGGTATTCACATTTTTTGAGGGAAAAATTATCTCTATGGTCTTTTTTTATTGACTTTTGAAATAAATATTTGATTTAAAACTCT
>NW_020620714.1:10199415-10201835 GCF_003573695.1 Papaver somniferum | reverse complement strand
GGGAAGGATCCCGCCAAAAGGAAGTTTTCTTTTGATCTGCATCCCGCCAAAATTTGAGAAGTTATCCTAATTAAAATCAACACACTAAAATAAGTGTCTCTTTGATGGTTAATTACAACCGCATCAGAAATTTTTCGTTCATCCATATCTTCCTGAAGTTTTTTTTTTCTTTACACGTCATGGTGGGATAGAAGAAGCAACCTATGGGATGTATCCATTAGCTCATGGTTAATGAATATATTACAGCACAAGCTAGTGGTTCTGCTAGGTGCTTTATGAGTATGAGAAACTAATAACAACACAGACTTGAGGAAGACTCGAAGTTGATGGTAAAGGGATTTGTCTCTTCCGTTGTAGAAGGAGAGAAAAATGGAACTTGTATTTATACAATGATGTTTACATATTTAAGATGAGTCAAGAAATAAAAACTAAATAATCTAGTTCCCTAAAACACAAAAATTCTATACTAATTTTAACATATATAGCTGAAATCAATGTCTTCTATAATAATCTTCGGTCACAGCTAGCTCATCTCCATTGACTTTTGGTACAACTATTTAGTTGTCTTTTGTAGGCAGACTAATTGATGCATATATCTCCCAAGATAAATGCTTTATCTTTTGCATTTAAAATAAAATTGATATTGCATATGTGGAATTTTCTCACATGCAACTGTGGATCTTAACAGGTGGTTCAAGTTAATTAGGGTGGCGAGAAATCAGCCATGAATTTGAGGTGCGGCTGTTGAAATTTAGTGGTCGACGGAGAAATTAAATGTAGTATTAGAATGTGTATAGGATTAGGATAGGTGTGTTTTCCCCGATTCAAATTGAGCTATAAAGGCTCGTACCAAGTTGCCGACTTTGCAGCACTAGAGCATACGAAATGTCTGGATGCAAGAGTATCCTGGAGAAAAATAAATAAGCAAAAGCTTGTCTATTTAGATTTCCTAATTTTTCTATGAAATAAGCATTCATGTTTCTATAGAATTCGTATTTGCATGAAACCGAACTTACATACGAATTATAGCTACTTCGAGTGACTATTATATCGAAGAAGCTTGAGATTAACGATTAGGGACATCTTTGAACGGTAGATATTTGATTTAAGACTGTCATCCGGATCAAGGAAAGTGTGTTTTCTTTGTAACGAATAAATAACTATGAATCATGAAGCTCCGGGAGGGTTCTAACTTCAAACTTTGCATGATACATCATTGAAATCTATAAATATGAAGTTCAATATCGATTCGAACTTCAAATTCGGTATAACGACAAACAAACTATGAATCATGAAACTTTGGTAGGGTTCTGACTTAAAACTTGGCCTGCTACATCATCGAAATAGATTGAGTCGATTCGAACTTCAAATATGATACAACGACATAGAAACTATAAACCAAGAAGCTCCGGGAGGGTCTGACTTCAAACTCAGCATGATACATCACCGATCGATAAATATGAAGCTAAGACTCGATTCGAACTTCAAATTCGGTATAACGACAAACAAACTATGAATCATGAAGCTCCGGGAGGGTTCTGACTTCAAACTTGGCATGTTTTACATATAAGATTCCTTCAGAATATTCCCTAAAATTTAACAAAACCTATTTTGGCATATTGTACGCATAACCTGGATTCGATATTGAAACCTGGCCCAGAGTGGATCATTATAAGCCGGAAACTTGTTATTAGCGATGAATCCATCCATTTATAAGTAAGATTCCTTCGGAATATTCCACGAAACCTTAAGCTAACTCTATTCTGGCATATTGTATGCATACCCTGGCTCCGAGGTCGAAACCTAACCGGACTGGACTACTATAAGTCAGAAACTTGGTCAAAACGATGAATCCATCCATTTTACATGTAAGATTCCCCAAAAATTTAAACAAACCCTATTTTGTCATATTGTATGCATAACCTAGCTCCGAAATTGAATCATGGCCATGAGTGGACAGTTATAAGCCGGAAACTTGGTAATAACGATGAATCAGTTCATATACAGGTAAGATTTATTCGGAATATTCCCTGAAACCTTAAACAAACTTTATTCTGGCATATTGTATGCATACCGGCCCTGACTCCGAGGTCGAAACCTGGCCCTGAGTGGACTATTATAAGCCAAAAACTTGGTAAGAACGATGCATCTATCCATTTTACATATAAGATTCCTTCAGAATATTCCCCAAAATTTAACAAAACCTATTTTGGCATATTGTACGCATAACCTGGCTCCGAAATTGAATCATGGCCATGAGTGGACAGTTATAAGACGGAAACTTGGTAATAACAATGAATCAGTTCATATACAGGTAAGATTTATTCGGAATATTCCCTGAAACCTTAAACAAACTTTATTCTGGCATATTGTATGCATACCCTGACTCCGAGGTCGAAACCTGGCCCTGAGTGGACTAT
>NW_020620714.1:10192819-10199405 GCF_003573695.1 Papaver somniferum | reverse complement strand
TGGTAGATTATTTTAAATAAACAACTACTGGTTATGTATCTGGGGTTATTGTTGGGCTGGTCTGAGATGACTCTTTATTATCAGACTACTTTAATTTCGCCGTAGGCTTACACAGATTGTTGACATTAGCAATTAGACTTTTTATATTAACTGTATTACTTTGCAGTTTGGTTAAAGAATGTGCTGCATAATCTGAGTCCCTGTTTGAAGATTTGGTACTTGTTGTGTAAACTATATACCTTTAAATAGTGGTTTATTAATGCTTTAAATTATAGGTTTCGAATTCCTAGTTAGTTCATAGTATGGTTAAGTTAATGTCGGAGGATATAGGCGTCCCGTTCGAACACATTCTACTACGTTGTTGTGCTGCTTCATTCATGTATTTAATTTTTAAGGATTATTAGTCGGCCTTGGGTATCTTTTGATCTGTTAGATTGATAACTATTGCTTCACATGAAATTAAAATGGGAATGGGCATATACAGTTACAGAAGTGTCTACATCAACTGGGATATGATTCAACATTACTTTTTTAGGCTTTTTCATATATTGATTGTGATGTGTGTGTGGTTGCAATAATCTCATCTTTATTTTATTTATTTTATTTGGTTCTTCTATTGGATATTTTCTTAATATCTTGGTTAGGCATATCCTACTACCCATATGGATCACTTGGCTGCTTGAAACATTGGTATTGCAAATTATTTCTAATTTCTATAGACTTGTGGTGAATTTTCTGAGAACAATCACTGTCGCGACCGGATATTCATTTTTTTTTTGTTGATTTTACAGAAAGACTAAGACTAAGAGATCCCATTGTTCGGGGACAACTACGTAGAATATGACTGGAGGAAAGAGTGGCTCATAATGGAAGGATACCTATTATCGTTGATGAACAATATGGTGTACTTCTAGGAGAACATCGATCTGATTTGGCCGGTGAATGTCATACGATTATTCATGCTTTCGCTCCTATGGGATACAAGTCATCGGAAACAATCCCTGCGCAAGATAGGGACATATTAATTGAACAGCTAAAGGTATTCACATTTTTTGAGGGAAAAATTATCTCTATGGTCTTTTTTTATTGACTTTTGAAATAAATATTTGATTTAAAACTCTAATTTGTCATTGTGTAGTAGGATAATTTCATACTAAACACCACAAGTCCATATGTTAGGAGATTTCTGAATTATCGTATGTCAAAAGGTTATACCAACTTTAAGCGTGAAATGCTGATGCATTTTAGAAAGTATGCAAGTATTGAAGAAGCGCGGGGTAATCCTTTTGGAAACATCTCACCAGCAAATTGGTCTAGTTTGTGTGACCTCTTTGTTTTGGAGAGAATTAAGGTGAACTAAATGGTTACTGTACTTTGGAAGATGTGATGTATATATGTTTTAATACTCTTGCAGGATCTAACTTCAATACTTCTCTTAAATTTCAGAAGTGTCCTGATTGTCATGAGAATTTTGAGGCTGTAAGGCCATACATTTTAAGGTTGAAGGGACGACAAAGTCTTCAAGGGCATCCGTTGCCAGTTTCACAGGACGAAAAAAATCAATCTACACATAAACATAAAGAAGATGGAAAGAATTAATGAAACCAACACAGGTTTTAGGCACAACGCACTCAGTTAAATATTGGTTCTTGATCCAACTGATTCCCAACCATTTAAGATCCAAAAGCTGCTTAGTGCTTAGTTTTGATGTTACTCCTTGTTTTTAGTTAAAGTTGAATGAGTATTAGTTTTCTTCAGTATTTTAGAAGTATTCTTCAGAATAGTTCAAGCCATGAGTCCAATTACTGCTTAAGTTATTGGAATATTAATCAGTGTAAATGGTTTTCATTTCTATATTATCTTCATATTTTAATGAATTACAAAGACCATTTTCCTGAATATTTTGGAAACAAATATAGTTGATTGCGAAAAGAAAAAGTTTTAGTGGCGAATCTTCTTGTATCCAAATAAAATTAAAATCAAAGTTTTTTCCTCACCAAAAAGAATTATTCGGAGACAAATAAAAATCATTTCCTTTCTTTTTCGTCAAAGGCACGTAAATTAGTCACCAAATTTATTCGCAGCCAAAGCATTTTGTTTGTTTAGTTTGTTTTCATGGATAAAATTTGTTGTCTCTAAAATGACTAATTTAGAGACAAAATTGTTGGTTAATGAAACAACTTTCAACGAAAAATATATTCGTCTCACAAAGAAATTTTAAAGACGATATATTTCATTATCGAAAATATTTTTACGAGACAAGCAGGATTTGTCTTTAAGATTTTTTTACAACGAAAAATATATCAGACTCCGAAAAAACCAATTTTGCCACAATATTATTATGTCATTGATGTTTTTTATTCCGAGACCAATTTTTCTGTCTCCGCAAGTGAATCTTTGCATACTAGATACATTAGTCCATAAAACATATTTGGAGACCAAATTTTTTTGTGTATAAAACTCACTTTCAATTCAAAAACCATTTTTAAAAACGCTTATTACGCTCATCCAAAAATCTCTTGGGAGACAAAAACATTTGTTGATAAAATATGATTTAAAGACAAAGTATTTTGTTGCTGGAATTTATTACAGAGATAGAACAAAATTGTCAGGAAAGTATCTAGTGAGAAAAATCTTTTATCACCGGAATTATTTTTGATGGCCTAATTTTTCGACGTTAATTTTGAACTTTGAAGACAATTTACCGTAGTCATTAAAAGCCATATATAGCGACATACAATTTGGTGTCGTCAAAATTATCTCCTGCGGCCATTAAAAGTTTCCGCGACAATGATTAGACGACAAATTTCTTTTTGTTCTAAATTTTATTTAGCGACCAAACAAGGTAGTTCTGTGACAAAAATATTTGTCATTAAATGTCTATTTTCTTGTAGTGATAGTGCAGGAAGAAGCTCAGGTTGTAAACAGTCAAGCTTAATCAATTCATTTTTAAGTTTCAAAAAAACAAAACAAAAAAAAAAAAATATCCGTGTTTACACCGTGTTTACCTCTATCGATTTTTTTTACGGCGTCCCTGACTTTTTGCGCCAGTTTTGGGTAGTATCTCTCATTTATGCCACTGCCCTCGTTCTTTATGCTGGATATTGCATCTGTGATGGCGATCATATACCCAAAGGAGCATGTAGGAAACTGTGGAACCATCCTTGACCGTATATTTACTGCATGTGTTGCTAAATAAACCCTTGTAGGAGCAACTCCCTTGAATTCGGCTTGATCGATATCTATGAAGCACTTCCATAAGAAAGCCGATAAGGCTTCAACACGAGTCGGCTTGTTCCCCTCGATAACATCTTCGGTTTCATTAGTGAATTTGAATTTTTCCGTAAGTTCTGCTAATTTGGAAGCCTCAAAAGCAAATTTCTTAGTCACCAGTGTTCTATCTATTGGATACATAGGAATCTTGAAACCGATTCCGTTTTATTTTTGTGGAAAATGAGATTGCACTTCGAAAGAAGGACCTTCGATTTGTTGATCATAATCATTTAAAACCATACCACGAACAATAGTAGCCCAGCCGTTCACGAAAGTGGTGATTGAAGATGCATCAGCTACCTTGTGATTAATGCACAAACCAATCACCATACCACCACAATCCTCAAAAACGTTAACTTGAACGGACAGCAAGAAAGCACCGGACGCAGCTATTTCATAGTCACATGGATCAAAAGGGAGGAACAATTTTTAACTTGCTCAGAGGAATAAGGTTCTTTAATTACCTGAGAGAGTTGGCAATTACTTATCTTGGTTTCACAAAAATCCACCCCATCGTCATTGCAATCCACAAACCTTTCAATTTCGTCGTTAACGATCTTACCAGCTAGGAAATAGAACTTGGTTAACGTTTCAGCTAAGGATTTCTTAATCACATTACAGCGGGTATTCATATCGATGTTTTCTTTGTTGCCATCGTAGTACAGAAGTAGAGGAACGTAGAATCGAGCTGCAACCTGATCAAGAAAAGATAGATTATGGGTTTTAAGGTGAGTTGGAGTTGGACAAGATGGTTTAATTTTCTCTCTAGCACTTGCATCAACCTTCATTTTGATATTGCGGTTGGTTATATGAATAATGGAACTCGCAACTGGTTCTCCTTTGGATATTTATAGAACTATAATATCGCATATAATCACCCAAGGGGCACGCACAATATATAATATGTGGAAATATTATAAATACCCTCCATTTTTATTGACCTTGCATAAATACCCCCGAGGGGTAAAAAGTAATTTTCTTGGAGTAAACTTGAGAGAGTTGCTTCCACTTTTGGAAGCAACTTGTGGTAGTTGCATCCACTCCTGGAAGCAACTTGTACTAGTTGCTTCCACTCTTCAGAAAGTAGGGATATTTTTAAAAATTGAATAAGGGTATATTTGAAGGGACGAATTTTGAGGGATATCTTCCCTCTTAAAGGCCTTGACAAATAAAGCTCTCACATTAAACGGTGATGAAACCTTCGCTTTGTATTGGCCTAGAAAGGCCTTTTCTAATGCAGAAGTTATGGTGAGGACACTTGGCATAACTCTATTGGTTGTAATAATTAAAATTTGATTATAATTTGGATATATCAAATACTTAATTGTCCGTTAGTAACGATGTTGAAAAAAAAGTAGGTAGACAATACTTATGTTAGAATTTCAACTTGAATTACACTACAAAACAGAAGGCCTCTTGGGACGGCCAAAAAACGTCCCAAGAGGTATTAGGGACGGTTTATGTACCGTCCCTGTTCCACCGTCACTAATACTATTTGGCCATGTTTTCTTTTTGGGACGGACATATTTTAGCCTTGATTTAAATGTTGTATGACTATTAGGGACGGTCAGGCCATCACCGTCCCAAATATCCTTCTTTAGGGACGGTTTTTTCAAAGCTGGCCCTCCCTAGAAGCCTTCTTTTTTGTAGAACTAGTGACAAAACCCCTAGGTGAACAAACTAGTGATAAGAAAAAACCGATCATATTATTTCTACCAAATAAAAACCGTTTCAAATAAAACTGGGACAAAAACCCAAGCCAAATAATAATGTGTAAATTTAGTTTTTGTTACTTTTAAAAAAGCCAAACATACCCTTCGACCTTTTCTTCTTCTTCTCTGATTTCTTCTTTCTTCCATCTCCTTCTCCCACTACCACCATCACCAGGAGCAACAATGGAACTGCACGAGAAGAACAACGCTGATTCAAGAGGTGAAGAATTCGAGAGACGTTTTCTCTTATTCATTTCCCTAAAAATGAGAAAAGAGGACAATTCTTGTTAAGTTTTTCCGATTTTAGGTTTGAGTCTGTTAATCAGATTCTAGGGTTTGTTGTCCAGTTTGTTAATCAAATTTTAGGGTTTCCTCATCTGATTTCAGGTTGTTTATGAGAGTTCATAGTTGGAACTCTTTCATCATCTGAATTTAGGGTTTCACTGTCACCTGCGTAAGCCTCTCTCCACCCTCAGGTAAGCTTATCTTAATCGGATTGATCAAGTGAAGCGCTTCAGATCTGAGGTTTGTTATTCCCTTTTCTGTTGTGATTTGAAGTATTTTAGATTTTTAGTATTCTGCAATATAAACCCTAATCTCTTGTGAGAGTGTCATTTGCAGTCTGTACTCTTAATTAGAATCCATTGGAGAAGAAGTAGGGTTCAAGTGTTGAAGTTGCAGCTGCTCTAAAAGCTACAGAAAGTGGAGATAGAATTGATGTGTGTTGTGTTGATGAGTCTGAGAAGATGAGAAGTAGAGTTCTGGTAGGAGGTTGAATGATACTGTAGTTGTAGAAGATGAATTCTAGTGGTGGATAAGAATCTGGTTTGAATTGAGAAGATGGTTTGCATCTGCAACTCAGTTTTGGAGACAACCAGTGATGAATAATGGGTATTGTGTTGTGCTGTATCTGGTGGATTTTGCAGTGAATGGAGCGATGGATTATGGAGATTCTGAAATACAGTGGCTAGGGTTGCAGTTGAGAATTCAGATTGAGCTATGTGCAGTATGGAAAGAAGCAATTGCAGGTGAAATTCTTGAATGGGAAATTGAGTTATGGAAGTGTGAATGGAACTGAAGTGTGGGCTGAGCTGAGCTGAACTGAAGTTGATGGTTGAACTGAGTGCAGTCACGCCATGGCATTTCAGGTGGTCTGGAATTGAGATTGGTAAGGGTTCAACTGGTACTAGTTGTGCTGTTGAGAAGTTGATGTTGCAGAGCTGAAGTGAGTGCTGGGAAGGCTGAACTGAGAATGGGTTGAGCAGTAGCTGGAGATTGAAACAACTACTTTATTTTTTTCTGATTTGGGGTTTAGATCTGTGGATATATGTACTTACTGATCTGTTTTTTATTTTTGGTTTTCTATGCTTTTGTGTTGCTGGTGGTGATGTTGGCATCTAAGGTTTGGTATTCTATGGTGGAGTTGGGTTTGCAGGAGGTTGTTGGTCTTTCTAAAGCTCTGGTGGTGGTGAATTTTCAGCTGGTGGAGGTTCTGTAGTAACAACAGTTGCATCATGAGCTTCAACAACTTCTGATGGAGGTGGTTCTGTAGGGGGTTGAGTAGAATCTGAAGCAGAGGCTGAGGATATATGAATATTAAT
>NW_020620714.1:10175887-10191819 GCF_003573695.1 Papaver somniferum | reverse complement strand
AAAAAAAAAAAAAAAAAAATCGGTTGAAATCAGGAGTCCGTGCCGAAGATGGAATTGGCCTTTCTTTACATATATATAAATGTATGTTAATCAAACAGTTTATCTTCACATTCAGTTGACGTATGCTACATGTTCTTTTCTTTTTTTCCTGTTAGATGGTTCAACAACGATTCACGAACAACACTGACCAGGAATCCAGGATTCATTAATGCCATTGTTAATTTTAAGCCGGTTTTTCTTTTTAATGCCTATTGTTTCTTAATGTGCATTTAAGTGAGGAGACATGAAAGATCATCTTCTTTTCTCAAACAACACTAGCCATTATGTTTTTTGATCGGAAACACTCATCCTTGTGACTCGTTGAAGAAATCTATCTTATTGATCCTTCCAAACCCCACCTCTCAAATAACGATTCCCATCCATGAAGAAGTTAGTTTTAACCATCTGTATACCAAATTCAATGATTGCATATCCGAATAAAAACTGCCACAACTAGGTTTAGATATGCTTCCTACTTATAAGTGTGGCTCTTTAAACTAATGATTCTGGAATATAAAAAACCTCTGTATCGGGGGCCTTCATGTGATGCTTTCACTATACTGAGCCGATGATAATTACTACCAACGAAAATACCTGAAAACCGTGTCAATCTGTTTTTGTGTACTTCGAACCCTAAACCGAAAGGAAAAAGCCATTGGAGGATGATGTATTCGCCTAGCCATACTAAATCATCGAAGTCCGGCGTACACGAAATCAAAAGTACATCACCACGGGGCGGGCGGGGCGAATCTCCGCGCATGCAAAATTAATAAAAAAAAATACACATTGCGTAGTACGGGCACAAATCTAGTTTAAACAATGTTCCCAATATATATTCATCAAGAAAGTGAATCGCTCTTGTGATTCATTCATCTGTACACTGTCCTAGTTTTTCTCTTTCAGTTGACTATTTGCCAAAACCAAAATCAAAGCTCTTTTCCAGTAGCAAGTACCAGACCGAGCAGGGATATTGTCTCGTAAAGACTGTATCCCCAAGGGTGCGACGAAGTTTTTACAGCGGATGTCTGCTGGCCGAGATGCAACTTACCCGAACGTAAGAGTAGTCCTTGACACCTTCCGTGTCTTGTTCGTTTTCGGCACAGGGGTAGTGTCCCATCACTTCCATGGGATTACGCATTCACGACCATGTAGATGATGAAGCCACGTACTCCATGTCCCAGCTACAGGACTACGGGGTGATTATTCCCCTTCACGATCCTGCGAGCTGCAGAGTTACCGACGGATGTCCCCTTCCACAATTCTGCCATGACGGGTCACAATTCTGCCAGTTGACTATTTGCCATCACGTTGAATCTAAACTTCTTATGCGTGATCCATGCAACCTCGACACATACGCAATATTATTAACAAGAACATCTCCCACGTTAGTGTGTAGTTATGTCTGATGACAATTATAGATCCAGATTCCAGAAGCTACTTCACCCATTTTTAATTTTTTTGGGTATGCATCGATTACAGCAGACGTTAAAATTGTACGTGATATGCGTGATTTGCACAATAACTGGTAAGGTTTTGTTTCTTATTCTATTCCCCGGCCCACCCCACTATGTAAAGTGTCAGCCCTTCTGTCCACATTGAAAAGGAAACAATTTTAATAATAAAATAAAAATAAATCAATCAACGTACATGTGATACCATTTTGATATCATGTCACTGCCGAGAGAAATTGTTCTTGAAGAACCACAAGAAGCTAGGAAATACAATCATGTTCGATCCCATTTCACTCGCAATTTTGGCTATTCTCTTCTTTTCTGCTTATCATTTCTATATGTTCAGAAAACTCAAAGGATCTGATAATGATGTTCCGTTGGACATAAAGCTCAATTTACCACCTTCTCCACCAACCTTTCCGATCCTCGGAAACATTCATCAACTCAGCCCCTTACTTCACCAATCTTTCTACGAGTTATCTAAAACGTATGGTCCAGTCATGCTCTTAAGATTTTTCAAAAAACCCATGCTCATAGTTTCATGTGTAGAGATGGCAACTCATATTCTGAAGACCCATGATTCTATATTCTTAGATAGGCTAACTTCAAAATCTATAAAACTCATCTTCTATAATGGTTGTGATATAGCTCTAGCTCCATACGGTGAGAGATGGAAGAAACTTAGAAAGTTTTGTGTTCTTGAAATGTTGAGTATGAAGAGGGTGCAATCTTTCAAGTTCATAAGACAAGAGGAAGTTGATAAAGTGATTGAGAACATAACTCGTTCGTCTCTAGAGAGACAGACGATTAATCTGACGGAGATTATCTTCGCTTTGGCTAACAGCGTTATCTTTAGATGCTCACTTGGTGACAACTTTAAGAAAGATTATGCAGACAGATTTTCGGAGTTGATGATGAAGGCGACAAGCATGGTAATGGATTCTTTTGCTTTTGAAGATTTCTTTCCACGGCTTAAATGGATGGATACTCTCACTGGATACAATAGAAAGCTTAAGAGAACCTTCCAGGAACTAGATAGTTTTTTCGATCAAATTATCGATGATTATTTGCTTTCACCGTTACATGTAGATCATGGTTACCAAGACCATAAAGACGATAAAAGAAACTTCATAGATCTTCTGGACGCTGAGACAGATAACCTCGGTCTCAGCAGAAATAATATCAAAGGAGTAATATTGGTAAGACGAGATCATAATTTAATCAAGTACTTCAAAGGTTCATCATTAAAGTTTTTTAAATGATTTGCAGGACATGTTTGTCGCCGGAAGTCATACCACTGCAGCTATAACGGAATGGACTATGTCGGAGCTTATAAAGAATCCAAAGATAATGAAGAAAGCACAGGAAGAAGTAAGAAGCGTAGTTGGAAACAAAACTAGAGTGGAAGAGAAAGATATAAACCAGATGAACTACTTGAAATGTGTTGTTAAGGAGACCTTAAGACTTCATGCACCTGTACCGACTGTGGTTCGAATGAATTCCTCTGACAGTGTCAAAATAGGAGGTTATGATATCCCATCAAACACAGGGATATTCATCAATATTTGGGCAATTCAGAGGAATCCCAAATATTGGGACAAACCAGAAGAGTTCTGTCCTGAGAGATTTGAAAGCAACCCTATTGATTTCAAGGGTCAAGATTTTGAATTCATTCCATTTGGATCTGGAAGAAGAGGGTGCCCTGGAGTGTCATTTGGTCTTGCAGTGGTGGAACTTCTAGTTGCCAATCTCTTGTACCGGTTTGACTGGAAATTGCCAGGTGGTGCTTCATATGAGGATCTAGACATGAGTGAAGATTTTGGGATGGGTACTTGCAATAGGAAGATTCATCTTCATGTTATTCCAACATTATTTCATCCTGCTGCTTCTTCTTAGTTGTGACCTAATCAAATAAGTACGTGAAACATGGATCCAATCCATCCGGTGAAAGGACTAGGTTAAATACTAGCCACGCTTATACATTTTGCAAAAGCAGTAAGTAACAGAACCTAACTTACTTGCCTAGAGTCAGTTAGTCAAGAAATGAAGGCATAAATGGTGAAGTTCTTTAAGGATGTGAACTGTTTTAAAGTTTATTCTGGATTTTTGAATTTGAGTCAAGGGTGTATAGTGAATTCAAGGTTGTGTTATACTGGAAACTATCACCACCCATATTGGTTCTCGATTAGATGAAGAGTTCCATTTTTCTCTTTTAATATAGTATTCCGGAAACAGCAGATTGGTTCTGTCAAAACATCTGTTTAATTGTCGAAAACTTGTCGTGTAGTATTTAACGCGTTATATGACAGACATGGAAGGTTTTCAAAATGCCTAATCTAGTATATATACTTCGGACCACTAATTAAAAACATTGGACGACGGTAGCAATTTGTGAGTCATGATGTAGCCTTTTGATCATTAAACAATCTGTGTCCAGAACTCGGAATGTATTTTCAGCCGCGTGCAAGCAGTGGTTGCATCTTTTTGGACTCTTTGAATCACAATCATAAGCTTGATGGTTCAACTTCAACCATGTTTCCTCATCAGTATCTAGTCGTACTCACTACATCTTGTTTCCCTTCCAAAAGAAGAAAAGCAATGATAAACATATCAGAAAGTCAGACCCTTCCACCAATTATGCATGGTTGCCCCTTTTTTTGTGGATGATGGATCGTAGACATGGTATTTATATGGTGAATTAATGACCTAATTAAATAATGATGTTTATCATTATCAGCGGTTGGGGATGGGAAATCATTTTCTTGAGCCATCCTCCATGTATTTTTGACTATTGACCTGGCCGGCCGACTGGTCCCACTATATATACTTCAATTTATCAGTCAATAAAACGAAATTTTCATTAAACAAAAACCAAGGGGCACAAGAGACTTGTACCCCGATGAGATTACAGGCGCCAGAAAAGAAGAAGCAAGAAGTATACAAAGGAAGAAGAGAGTAAAGAACGGAGAAAGAAGAGCGAAAGAAAATAGAAGAGAAAAGAAAAGAAAACGGACCAAAACATAGTAGGAGATAATCTTTGGGGGATCATGTCTTCCGCTGCAATTAGTGAACCATTGCTTGAGTTTCCACATCAAGTACTTAATCTTTATTATCATTATTGCATTATTGGATTTGTATAAAAGTGCCATAATGTTTAGATATGATCACATATGGATTACTGGATTCATTTGAGGTTTTACATAGGGAAACAGAAAGGCGAAAAGACATTATACATTGAACTAGTAATCCCTGGTGTGGTTACCAGTAGCTTCGATCGACCCACACCAATCAATCAACTATATAATGCACTTATCGCATTAATATCGTCTGTAGTTGGTTTCCTCTTTTGTTGTCCACCTCCAATGCCAGAAAACATAACTGCATTTGTGTCCGAGCTATGACCAAGCCCTAAAACATGCCCAAGTTCATGAAGACATAATGATTCTAAATCAATCATGCTTTGGTCAGGATTAGAGCTCCAGTTTTCGTCTGCATCCAGATGAGCCTCTTCACCATCTGGTCCAGAAGCATGACCGAGAACTCCTAAAGGGCCATCAAAAGGATTACCACCACCATGAACGAGCCTGTGGAATCGCATCATAATGTCATTAATTTCTCTAAACGATGTTGGTACTCTAAACCTGAAGTTACTCACAGCTGACCATGAAGAGAGAGCTCGTATGCTGGCAGATTGAAGGGTTGCCGAGTCAACATTTGCTGCAGCAGAAGAGCGGAACCGATAGACGAGTTCCATCTTTGTCCATTATGGATTCTCAGTGAGAAATCTATAATGCGAGACAGTGTGTAAAGATCCATTATGTTTCCCATGATCATGATGATGATGTTTCATGCCTGATTTCATGGAAGTTGCGCCGTCTTTTGCAATGTCAGGCACACTACACCTGGGCATCTTCATTTGTTTCACTGTCGAAGTGTCTAAAATTCCACTAGTCTCCAGATTATAATTGAGTTGATAAGTCTTGATTGCAGATTCTAAGATATCATCAAACTCATCGTGGTTTTCATTCCCACTCTCGACGTTCAGATATCCAAAGTTTTTGAGATACTGTTTAGCTTCATGCAAGCCTTTTACCGTCTCTCCTTTCTGACACCCCTCTAGTTTGTTAATGTTAGAATACGGGCATCCAACTCAAAACCAATTGGCAATGAGTGGAGAATCCCTATGAAATATAAATAGCAGGATCTTATATTGCCCAACAATATGGGACTAATAATCTCAACACGTTCCCTCGCGTGTAGCCTCGTTGAGTCTAACACGTGGAACAATAAATCGGGTGACACGGAGTAAGGCACGGTCAAATGACTCGTCGCAAATAGCATGTTTTGATACCATATTAGAATACGGGCATCCAACTCAAAACCAATTGGCAAAAAGTGGAGAGGCCCTAAAGATTATAAACCACGAGATCATGAATTTCCCAAGAATGTTGGACTAATAATCTCAACACGCCCCTCACATGTGTGCAGTCCCTATTGGATACTCTTCACCGAGAGTTTGCTCTTAAAGATCTCGGTTCTCTTTCTTACTTTCTTGGAATCGAGGTTACAAAGGTTGGGAATGGGTTATTTCTTTCTGAGCGTCGCTACATTGAGGAACTTCTTGTTCGTGCTAATATGAGCTAAACCGGTTTTCACACCTTTTAGTTCATCAACTGATTTGCATCCGGTGAACAGTCCTCTTTTGGTTGATATCACTATGTACGGAGGCTTAGTCGGTGGACTTCAGTATCTTTCTATGACACGTCCTGATATTTCCTTTGCAGTGAACAAGGTATGTCAATATATGCATCAACCAACCGAAGCTCATTTTCTTCTTGTTAAGCGTATACTTACATCATACCTCCACATTTGGCATTTTACTGCGTCTGGTTCATAATTTGCGACTTATTCTCTCGGCCTATACGGATGCTGATTGGGCTGGTGATCATCTTGACCGTCGTTCTACGAGTGGTTATTGTGTCTATCTAGGTTCTAATCTTATTTCCTGGAATTCTCGGAAGCAACGACAATTTCTAGATCAAGTACCGAAGCCGAGTACCGTGGTTTGGCGATCGCTACTGCAGAGTTAATGTGGGTTGAATCACTTCTTCGTGAACTTCAAGTTCCTGTCCAATTTCCTCCCACTCTGTGGTGTGATAACATAGGTGCTACTTATCTAACAATGAACCCAATTTTTCATGGCCGCACGAAGAACATAGAAATTGATTATCATTTTGTTCATGAGAGAGTTCAAAGTAGTAAGCTTGATGTTCGTTTTGTCTCTTCCAAAGATCAGGGTTTCTGATGTGTTTACAAAAGCTGCTCCAAAAGATCATTTTGTCTTCTTCGATCTAAGCTTAATGTTGTTGATCATCCGCTTCGATCGAGGGGGAATATTGGAACTATTTCTGGAGTCACGTAACTAGCCACGCGTACATAGAGTTTCCTTTGTTAAAAACTTGTGCTGTACAAGTAATACCCGTATATATCTCGCATCTCTTGTAACCCAAGAAAAGTTCTGTAACTTTGTAGTCAATAAATACAACAGTTTTTCTTTGTGTTTCTCATCCATGAACACCCTAATTCTAAGTCTCAACTCTTAAGAAATCCAAAGGGTTGAGTTGAATCTGTGTGGGACAGAGTTGGGTATGGATAAATGGCTAACACCAAGAGAACTAACAATATCAAGTTCCCCACTAGCATAATGTTAGCCAATGCAAGAGGACACTTGATATTGTTTCTGTTTCGGAAGTTTTGAATTTATAAAAGATTTGAATAGGAAAGTTAGTAATTACTCAATAAACTATTCAACATAGCGGCCCTAAACAGCTATCAGTTAGCGTCTGCCATGTTCATACTATTTGATAATAAACTTATTCATCAGTGTTAGCGGTAGATCATAAACAGCGATTGGTTCGTGTCAGAAAAAAAAATGACGCATTTAATTATAAGTCAACTAGTGCTGGTGCATGCAGTTGATTGCACTAGCGGAAATGATGCTTTTGATATCTACGTGTTACCTGATATTCTCCGAAGACCGTTTCCCCACCTATATGACCCTCGTTCTATAATCAAAGCACCGGCCAAGACATTACAAACTTATTCGGACATTATTTGCGTCCGAGGACACATAGAGATAGGTCGATACTAATTTTGTCCTCATGCTAATCACCTACGTTCAGAATCTACCTAGATAGTCAGATAGGTACCTATTTTGTCATAATTCACAGAATCTAGTCGACGAAATTAAACTTTACTAAAATTTTAATTCCTACAATATGTCCTTAATAATTGTGGACACACGAACTACGCGGGGGTCCGAATGCACACAATCAATCATTAACGTCTAAAGAGATTACGATGATGATATCCTGATGTGGATTCATTGGCTCAAAACCTTCGGGTTTATCATGGCCTCCTCCAACTACCCCGTGCGTGGCGATCATGCATGGGATACAAGTATTAAAGGAAAACAAAACATATAAGCGAATACGTGCGGAGCTAAATGAATGTAAAGTGCTGAAATGTAAATAAGACCAAGGTTTACGTGGTTCAGCACTAAGACCTACATCCACGGGGTTTGTTGTTCTACTATATTACTCACGGTTACACGAATAGTTGAATGACTTTGGGTTTACATGTTTCTCTCCACTAAGGGATTAACTTACCCTTACTATTCTCTCTCTCTCTCTCTCCTTCTCTCCTGATGTTTTTTCGATCCCCTTTCCTCTTTGTGGAGATTGGGTATTTATAAGGTTGGAACGTGGGACCCATCTCTGAAGACCGTTGGAACCTTATCTTCTCGTGTCCTTGCGTCCATCACGCGGAGGTCTGCGTTTCCCCCTCGATCCCGCGGAGGAATCTTCGCTCGTTCCACAGGTTGGTCGACACGTGCACTGCTCAGAGTGTTTAATGCGGGTAGTTGAGGGGTCTGCTCGTGTCAGACAAGTGTCTTCTGCCCCTGTCAGTCCGTGTCAGCTAACTTTCTCTCCGCCGTTGATCTTAGCCCCTCTTCTGGGGATGAGATAAAGCAACTCCTCGGGGTTTATTTGGTGCTTCGCGACGCATCATGTTTTGATGTTTCGGCTTGCATGCTTTCCACGTACCTTTCTGTATACACGTGTCCGATAGTGAGATATATGTGTACACAATTTGCCCCTTTTCTTCGGGCTTAAATGGCTAATGGGTGCCTTGAAGAAAAACTATCGTTGCACATTCTTCTCACTCCTAATAACTTCTCCTAGATACTTGGGCACGTCTTTTATTCGTGCATTAACTGCTTATGTAACGGGCACGTTTTCCTATTTCTCCCTTAATTTCCTCTTTTCTTTCGGGTATTTTAAGGATAGAGAGGAAATTTAATTTCATTCTTCCTAAACACTCTCTCAGTTCATTCTTCCTTTAAATTTCCTGCCTGCCTTTATTGAACCTGTGACCTTAAATTCTCTGTCAGTCTTCATTGCACCTGCGATCTTAAATTCTGTCAGTCTTCATTGCACCTGTGATCTTAAATTCTCTCTTCATTGCACCTGTGATCTTCTACTTGTTGTTTTTGCCGGTGAGTTTTTCTTTTCTTTATTTCACTGTTTTATGCCGTGTTGATTTGTGAATTTTCTGCTACTGTTGTTCCTTGTTTGTGATGAAGAACTTTTTCTGATGCTTGCATACTAGTTTGCCCCTGTTCTTCATCTTAAATTAAGGAAGCCATTACTTCGAGGGTGAAATATTGAGCATGTATCCTAATTTTAGGGTTGCTATGTTATCGTGGTTGTATTGCTATGGATGTGTTTTTTTTTTTTGATTTTTGGTTATCGTGTGTAACTTGTTCTTGATTTTATTCTTTCCGCAGCCATGTCTGACCGTCCGCGGCCAACTTATGAGACTCCTGATTCTAGGTTGTCGAGATCTCCTCAGCGTCGAGAGTCTCAAGATGATGTTCGTCGGAGTCGAGTTTCTTCTGGAGCGAAAGCCTCGTCCTCTCGGGAAGAGATTCCTTCGATAATTCCGTCTGGTTCACGAAGAGTCTTTAATCACTCAATGGTGCGTCCTCGTGAAGATACTAGGAGTACGCAGGCTCCGCCCCGCGCTGTTGCTTTTGACGTTCCTCCTTTACGTTCGTTAGTGCCCGAGCATCATCTACGGTCTTCTCCAACTTTTAAAGGGAAGAATACAAAGGGCGTAGATCCTAGGGTTGAATCTTCAAAGAATCCCCCCGTGAAGAGAAAAGCGTCTGAAGCGTTTGTTAGTTCGTCCGGCCCCGCCGAGGAGGATGAGGCTGCTCCCTTGATACACAGTGTCTCTGTTAGCAGGAAAAAAGTAACCTTCAAGCATATCGATCTTGAAATATTCAAGGAAAAGCATGAGCTTCAAGCCTTCGGGGTTCGTTTCTATGCCCCCGAGGATGATATTACGTATGAGCTTATCTCCAAGTACGAATTCGATGAATTTCATTTGTTAACGACGGTTGGGGCCTTCGAGGCTGGTCTGATGCTGCCTTTGTACAAATCGGGTGATTCCTTTTACTACGACGTGCTCGCTAGTCGTGAGGGTTCTTCCACCAATACTCATAGCCGTTCCGTATCCCAACTATCGGGAAATTATCTTCGCGCCCTGAAGGAATGTTATCTGCGGAGTAAGGGGGAGACGTCGATGACTTGCTACGTCCCCAATCCCTTGGAGAAGGAATGGTATACTCCTGAGAATTTCAATAACTCCTTCGGTGATTACGTCAATAGTAGGAATCGCAAGCCGTGGAGTGTCAGCCTTCGGAATCTCCCTGCTCCTCGAGGCGAGATTCGTCTGTTAAATGAGGTCAGCGATGCCAAGCTGAAGTATGTTCCTGGCACGGAGGCGTCCAGTCGTCGGAAACTCTTCCCCGCGCGAGAAAGGATCAAGCGCGATCATGACTACGAGTGGCACGCCACTGTTATTGAGATAGTTGGTCCGTGGGCTTACGGTTGGATTCCTGGTCCCCGCGGATGGCGGCCTACCGAGAATAGTAAGCCGCGCGAATCTCCTCCTGTTCGCTATGGAGATTTCTGCCCCTGGCGTCTGAACTTTGCGGGCATGAATTTTCCTTATGCCCTGGATGTCGTAGAGGGAGACGAGGAGGATGGTTCCGGTGCTATACCCCCACCGAAGAATATCTCAGCTGCTCAGGTACGCAGATTCTAGCTGCGCTTCGTTTTTATAACTTCCATCAGACGGGAAAAATAATTCCTTTTGTGGTGTCGGTTTCAGGTATTGAAGAAGAAAAAGATTAGGCCGAAGCAGTCTTCTACTACGGTGATGGGCGAGGTTGAGGCCCAAGAAGAAGTTACTAGTCCAGTGAACGAAGAGTTTGCTGAGGACGAGATTACAGATGGGGAGGAACGTACTGGTACCTCCCCTATCAATGTCGAAGAAGAGGTCTTCGCTGGTCACGCTGGTGATGAAGGAAGGAACAAAGATGTGGTGGCGGATGATATTGTCATCGGGGATGTTTCCGTCCCTGCTGGTGATGTCGCGGATACCCTTCCCACTTCTCAAGAATTTTCTTTCGATCGGATGTATTCCACGGGGGAGTTCTTTGACGAAGCCCTCGATTTTCCCGAGGACTTCTCTTTACTTTCCCCTAATGATAATTGGGATGTTCTTGGTGGTGATGGTAATGGGGATGCTACTGTAGGAGGTGTTGGTGCGGAGGAGCCTGTTGTGCATGTAGGCGCGGAGGAGCATGCCAACATTCATGCTGAGGGGGTCGAGTCAGAGAAAGGAAAATCTGTTGTTGACGCGCCCGCCGATAGTCTTCCCTAGTCGCCGATGTCTGAGGGTGAGGACGCCATCATGAGTTGGTTTAAGGAGAAGAATCTTTTGTTTGTCTCTCATCCCGCTCCTGTGGTTGTTGGGGAAAAGGAATCAACCGCGTATACCCGTCGCATGATGGAGATGTCTTCGAAGGCGCAGGTGTCTGAAGCCTGGGGAAAAAGGTTGACTGTTCCCGAAGCTACCCTCGTACCGGAGCCTCCTACTTCCGTTGCCGATATGATGGCTATTGCCGACGGGTATCAATATGGCTTTCCGCAGCAATGTGTGCTGGAGGTAAATTTTCGTACATGTTTGTACGTGAAAATCGGACGCTTCGGTTGAATAATGTTTTGTCATCTTGATGTGTAGATGATGAGGAGCGAGCATTGCAACCACGTGCTGTATCAGTTCTTTAAAGCGAAATCTCTGAAGCTCGAGGCTAAGCTTCGTCACCGGGAAAAGGAATTATCTGCGGCTGAGGTGGAAATAGAAGAGCTGAAGAAAAGCCTTAAGGAGAAAGAAAAGCTGGGTGAAGCAGAGGCTGATCTTCGTTCAGAACTTATTGCAGTGCGCGCTGAGTTAGAGCAAACTCGTAGCCAAGTTTCCACTTTCACAGGTTTGGTTCTTTTCCCTCGCCGTATGTCGTTATTCTTTTATCTCTTAGTTGTTCTGTCTGAGTCTCCCCACCCTATGTCCAGTGGGTGGCATCCCCGAGCTGATATGGCTTCGAAACGAAAGAGCTCGGCAAAAATCTCGTATTAGAGATTTGGTTGAGAAGATTAAGAGTGAGGCTAAGAAATGGGATGCTCGGGCTGAGGTATGGCGCGCGCGGCATGTTCAGATGGTCGACATGCAAAATCTGTACAACCATGATCGTGCTTTATTTAATGGCACACTGTTGTGGACCAGTGATAATATGCGGGAAGCCCGTGAGCGTACTTCCTTGTTGGAATCTAGGATTCAGCTATTGGAAGAAGAATTACAGACGGCGCGATCCATTCCTCTTTCAGGGGTCCAAGATAATATGCTCGGTCTTGCCAGGGAACGAGATGATGCTCGTGCTGAAGTCTACGCTCTCAGCAATGCTCTTGCCAGCAATGCTCTTTCCCGGCATATCCCTGTTTCTAGCGCCAAATTGTGGACACACGAACTACGCGGGGGTCCGAATGCACACAATCAATCATTAACGTCTAAAGAGATTACGATGATGATATCCTGATGTGGATTCATTGGCTCAAAACCTTCGGGTTTATCATGGCCTCCTCCAACTACCCCGTGCGTGGCGATCATGCATGGGATACAAGTATTAAAGGAAAACAAAACATATAAGCGAATACGTGCGGAGCTAAATGAATGTAAAGTGCTGAAATGTAAATAAGACCAAGGTTTACGTGGTTCAGCACTAAGACCTACATCCACGGGGTTTGTTGTTCTACTATATTACTCACGGTTACACGAATAGTTGAATGACTTTGGGTTTACATGTTTCTCTCCACTAAGGGATTAACTTACCCTTACTATTCTCTCTCTATCTCTCTCCTTCTCTCCTGATGTTTTTTCGATCCCCATTCCTCTTTGTGGAGATTGGGTATTTATAAGGTTGGAACGTGGGACCCATCTCTGAAGACCGTTGGAACCTTATCTTCTCGTGTCCTTGCGTCCATCACGTGGAGGTCTGCGTTTCCCCCTCGATCCCGCGGAGGCATCTTCGCTCGTTCCACAGGTTGGTCGACACGTGCACTGCTCAGAGTGTTTAATGCGGGTAGTTGAGGGGTCTGCTCGTGTCAGACAAGTGTCTTCTGCCCCTGTCAGTCCGTGTCAGCTAACTTTCTCTCCGCCGTTGATCTTAGCCCCTCTTCTGGGGATGAGATAAAGCAACTCCTCGGGGTTTATTTGGTGCTTCACGACGCATCATGTTTTGATGTTTCGGCTTGCATGCTTTCCACGTACCTTTCTGTATACATCAAATTTAGTGACAAATTTTTTTCCATCAAAGAGTTTTTTATCAGAAAACATATTTACATGCGACGAAACGCAAAATTGTTACTATAAATATTCTTTTTGCGGCAAAAAAACTATTTCGTCTTTAGAATTGTCACCGAAATTATGGATGACAATAAAAACTTGTCACAATTTCGTCCGTCGCCAATGATTTGTTCAACGAGAATTTTGACAGTTACGAATTTTACTTATACTGACGATGATAGACATCGGTCTCAAAAAACATAATTGGTAACCACTATTTTGTTTTCTCGTTAAAAATATATAAGGTGACAATACCCGTCGGCCGTTAGTAAAATTTTAACTACGACGAGACAAGACTTTGTCTCCATAAGGTTTTGGCGTATAAAATACTTCATCACGATATAAATGTTAGGAGAGAAATAAAATGTTGATGATATCGTGTGTTTTTTTGCGGTAAATAAGAATAGTCCCTGAAAATAATATTTACAATGACCAAATTTTAGATACAACAAAAAAAATTCGGTGACTAAATAATTTGTTGTTAGGATTTCTTATATATTATAGACAAAAAATAGTTGTCAGTGAAACATGGATTTACAACCGATCCGGCTACGATGTGGTCGGGCCACATACTCCAATCAGTGAAATAGTTGTTAGTGAGATTTTTATTCATAAGGTGGAAATAGTGAGTCCGGTAAAGAATGACAAAGAACGAAAAGTATGGTTCAATAAAAAAGAGATTATAGTGGAAATGTAGTTGCAATGGTTTCAAATATACAGGTATTCTATGTGTACATGTTGTGAGAGTACTTCTCTCAAGAAGAATTTTGGAGATTCTGGCACAGTATTTTCTAAAAGGGTGGTCTATGCATGCTAAGGATGGTTTCTTAATAGATAGTTCAGGTCCAACAGAGTACTTGCATTAAGAAACCTGCCATTGGTCTATGCCATTAAGAAGTCCCTTATGCTTTTCTCGCCAAAATGAGAATTATTTTTTTCTCCTGTTTTGTTCTAACAACATATATAAGAGCTACTCAATATAGGAGTTACTTTAAGGAGGGTATTAAAACAGAACTTCTCTAGCTAGCTATGAGGCTCTGTAGAACAAAATATAATTTGGTAAACAATTTTTAAGTGGATGACATGAAAATTTGATAGTTGCCCAGCTGGAATTCAGTTTGCACTAGTGTTCTCATAATCATAAGCAAAAGAAAACTTTATTAGTTCCTTAATGCAAGTTTAATACAAACCGAAAACATTTCCATTGATAATTTCATAAGCCTCCGTGAATTTGAATTGGCGGCCTACAGATGCAACATATGCATCCATATTGAAGCCCCACAATATTTTTTCATATCGTGAACAACAAAACCGTATGTCCTCGAACCTTTCTGATAGACATTGTGTCGTTCTTCCTTGATAATTACCATTTAAGTCGACAAATAATTGAAGAACGCCATCCCAGAATGCTGACGTGCTCTCTTCCATTGTAGTTTCTTCTAAGCAAACAAGATAGGCCCTGCAAAGATCATTATCTTTTGCAGTTGTGAAATTCATTACGCACTCGGTAAATTAAGAAAACAGTGTGACAAATAGGAAGATCTGTATAGAAAACATATATAAAAAGAACATAATTGATTTTAATAGTAAACATGCTAGTTTTGGGGATACAGTTTTGTCAAAATGTGTTGGTCCGGTCTTGGGATCAATGCTACTTTGGGGGATCTATGCTAGTTTGAAAGTAAAGAATGTTTCTTACACTATCATCTCGATCCAGTCCTGATTCAAATTGCGCATTATGTGCAGCAAGTTCAAATTGCGCATTATGTGCAACAAGTTGAATGGATAAATTCTTTGTAAGAAAAACAAAATTGGAAAACGAGATTCAGATTAAGAGGGAAGAGAAAGGGATGAACTTTCCTTCTCAATGGATCGAGAAGGAGATAAACCAAGACGATTTTTTCACCTTTACATTTGTTTCATGGATACTGTGTTTGGACCATATCCATTTACCAGCCATACTGGAGAACCAAATACACAGCTTTAAAAGCAAACCCTTGATCTGTGCTAGTTTTATGCAGCCTTTCTAGTAGTTTTGCTAAGAAATTGGTGTTGCTGAGCTATAAAAAATGAGTATTTGGTTCTCTGTTTTAAAAATCTTGTGTTTTATAGCTCTACTCGTGGCGAAGGTGGTATTCCCACAAAGCCATAAATAATATACATGAAATTCCAATAAACTTATAAACCACGTAAACTATAAAACAAGATTAGAATAAAAATAATTTAATCAAACTAAGAATAACACAAAGCTGCATCCACAGATTAGGTAACTAGTTCGAGAAAAATATAAAATAAAAATGAATATCTATCGAGTTTCAAGTAAACTAGAAATGAATATTAAGTTTCACTCAAAAATTAACAATAAGGAATTATTATTCTAGATCCGAGTCAGCTTCTTCAGGCACAATCTCCTCGGGCTCTACCACATCATTGTTATAGTTAAACAATGTTTCGTCGTCTTCTTCCTCATCCTCCTCATCATCATCCTCGGCTAGAACGAGATTTGCATCTAACATTTCGAGTTCAACATCATTATCTCTATGACGTATAGTTGCCTCATTATCATCTTCTTGAACAGTGGTTAAAAGCAACGGACCCTCTTTGTTCTGGTGGTATGCCTCTTCAATAGTT
>NW_020620714.1:10152110-10175877 GCF_003573695.1 Papaver somniferum | reverse complement strand
GGCTTAAATGGCTAATGGGTGCCTTGAAGAAAAACTATCGTTGCACATTCTTCTCACTCCTAATAACTTCTCCTAGATACTTGGGCACGTCTTTTATTCGTGCATTAACTGCTTATGTAACGGGCACGTTTTCCTATTTCTCCCTTAATTTCCTCTTTTCTTTCGGGTATTTTAAGGATAGAGAGGAAATTTAATTTCATTCTTCCTAAACACTCTCTCAGTTCATTCTTCCTTTAAATTTCCTGCCTGCCTTTATTGAACCTGTGACCTTAAATTCTCTGTCAGTCTTCATTGCACCTGCGATCTTAAATTCTGTCAGTCTTCATTGCACCTGTGATCTTAAATTCTCTCTTCATTGCACCTGTGATCTTCTACTTGTTGTTTTTGCCGGTGAGTTTTTCTTTTCTTTATTTCACTGTTTTATGCCGTGTTGATTTGTGAATTTTCTGCTACTGTTGTTCCTTGTTTGTGATGAAGAACTTTTTCTGATGCTTGCATACTAGTTTGCCCCTGTTGTTCATCTTAAATTAAGGAAGCCATTACTTCGTGGGTGAAATATTGAGCATGTATCCTAATTTTAGGGTTGCTATGTTCTCGTGGTTGTATTGCTATGGATGTGTTTTTTTTGATTTTTGGTTATCGTGTGTAACTTGTTCTTGATTTTATTCTTTCCGCAGCCATGTCTGACCGTCCGCGGCCAACTTATGAGACTCCTGATTCTAGGTTGTCGAGATCTCCTCAGCGTCGAGAGTCTCAAGATGATGTTCGTCGGAGTCGAGTTTCTTCTGGAGCGAAAGCCTCGTCCTCTCGGGAAGAGATTCCTTCGATATTTCCGTCTGGTTCACGAAGAGTCTTTAATCACTCAATGGTGCGTCCTCGTGAAGATACTAGGAGTACGCAGGCTCCGCCCCGCGCTGTTGCTTTTGACGTTCCTCCTTTACGTTCGTTAGTGCCCGAGCATCATCTACGGTCTTCTCCAACTTTTAAAGGGAAAAATACAAAGGGCGTAGCTCCTAGGGTTGAATCTTCAAATAATCCCCCCGTGAAGAGAAAAGCGTCTGAAGCGTTTGTTAGTTCGTCCGGCCCCGCTGAAGAGGATGAGGCTGCTCCCTTGATACGCAGTGTATCTGTTAGCAGGAAAAAAGTAACCTTCAAGCATATCGATCTTGAAATATTCAAGGAAAAGCATGAGCTTCAAGCCTTCGGTGTTCGTTTCTATGCCCCCGAGGATGATATTACGTATGAGCTTATCTCCAAGTACGAATTCGATGAATTTCATTTGTTAACGACGGTTGGGGCCTTCGAGGCTGGTCTGATGCTGCCTTTGTACAAATCGGGTGATTCCTTTTACTATGACGTGCTCGCTAGTCGTGAGGGTTCTTCCACCAATACTCATAGCCGTTCCGTATCCCAACTATCGGGAAATTATCTTCGCGCCCTGAAGGAATGCTATCTGCGGAGTAAGGGGGAGACGTCGATGACTTGCTACGTCCCCAATCCCTTGGAGAAGGAATGGTATACTCCTGAGAATTTCAATAACTCCTTCGGTGATTACGTCAATAGTAGGAATCGCAAGACGTGGAGTGTAAGCCTTCGGAATCTCCCTGCTCCTCGAGGCGAGATTCGTCTGTTAAATGAGGTCAGCGATGCCAAGCTGAAGTATGTTCCTGGCACGGAGGCGTCCAGTCGTCGGAAACTCTTCCCCGCGCGAGAAAGGATCAAGCGCGATCATGACTACGAGTGGCACGCCACTGTTATTGAGATAGTTGGTCCGTGGGCTTACGGTTGGATTCCTGGTCCGCGCGGATGGCGGCCCACCGAGAATAGTAAGCCGCGCGAATCTCCTCCTGTTCGCTATGGAGATTTCTGCCCCTGGCGTCTGAACTTTGCGGGCATGAATTTTCCTTATGCCCTGGATGTCGTAGAGGGAGACGAGGAGGATGGTTCCGGTGCTATACCCCCACCGAAGAATATTTCAGCTGCTCAGGTACGCAGATTCTAGCTGCGCTTCGTTTTTATAACTTCCATCAGACGGGAAGAATAATTCCCTTGTGGTGTCGGTTTCAGGTATTGAAGAAGAAAAAGATTAGGCCGAAGCAGTCTTCTACTACGGTGAAGGGCGAGGTTGAGGTCCAAGAAGAAGTTACTAGTCCAGTGAACGAAGAGTTTGCTGAGGACGAGATTACAGATGGGGAGGAACGTACTGGTACCTCCCCTATCAATGTCGAAGAAGAGGTCTTCGCTGGTCACGCTGGTGATGAAGGAAGGAACAAAGATGTGGTGGCGGATGATATTGTCATCGGGGATGTTTCCGTCCCTGCTGGTGATGTCGCGGATACCCTTCCCACTTCTCAAGAATTTTCTTTCGATCGGATGTATTCCACGGGGGAGTTCTTTGACGAAGCCCTCGATTTTCCCGAGGACTTCTCTTTACTTTCCCCTAATGATAATTGGGATGTTCTTGGTGGTGATGGTAATGGGGATGCTACTGTAGGAGGTGTTGGTGCGGAGGAGCCTGTTGTGCATGTAGGCGCGGAGGAGCATGCCAACATTCATGCTGAGGGGGTCGAGTCAGAGAAAGGAAAATCTGTTGTTGACGCGCCCGCCGATAGTCTTCCCTAGTCGCCGATGTCTGAGGGTGAGGACGCCATCATGAGTTGGTTTAAGGAGAAGAATCTTTTGTTTGTCTCTCATCCCGCTCCTGTGGTTGTTGGGGAAAAGGAATCAACCGCGTATACCCGTCGCATGATGGAGATGTCTTCGAAGGCGCAGGTGTCTGAAGCCTGGGGAAAAAGGTTGACTGTTCCCGAAGCTACCCTCGTACCGGAGCCTCCTACTTCCGTTGCCGATATGATGGCTATTGCCGACGGGTATCAATATGGCTTTCCGCAGCAATGTGTGCTGGAGGTAAATTTTCGTACATGTTTGTACGTGAAAATCGGACGCTTCGGTTGAATAATGTTTTGTCATCTTGATGTGTAGATGATGAGGAGCGAGCATTGCAACCACGTGCTGTATCAGTTCTTTAAAGCGAAATCTCTGAAGCTCGAGGCTAAGCTTCGTCACCGGGAAAAGGAATTATCTGCGGCTGAGGTGGAAATAGAAGAGCTGAAGAAAAGCCTTAAGGAGAAAGAAAAGCTGGGTGAAGCAGAGGCTGATCTTCGTTCAGAACTTATTGCAGTGCGCGCTGAGTTAGAGCAAACTCGTAGCCAAGTTTCCACTTTCACAGGTTTGGTTCTTTTCCCTCGCCGTATGTCGTTATTCTTTTATCTCTTAGTTGTTCTGTCTGAGTCTCCCCACCCTATGTCCAGTGGGTGGCATCCCCGAGCTGATATGGCTTCGAAACGAAAGAGCTCGGCAAAAATCTCGTATTAGAGATTTGGTTGAGAAGATTAAGAGTGAGGCTAAGAAATGGGATGCTCGGGCTGAGGTATGGCGCGCGCGGCATGTTCAGATGGTCGACATGCAAAATCTGTACAACCATGATCGTGCTTTATTTAATGGCACACTGTTGTGGACCAGTGATAATATGCGGGAAGCCCGTGAGCGTACTTCCTTGTTGGAATCTAGGATTCAGCTATTGGAAGAAGAATTACAGACGGCGCGATCCATTCCTCTTTCAGGGGTCCAAGATAATATGCTCGGTCTTGCCAGGGAACGAGATGATGCTCGTGCTGAAGTCTACGCTCTCAGCAATGCTCTTGCCAGCAATGCTCTTTCCCGGCATATCCCTGTTTCTAGCGCCAAATTGTGGACACACGAACTACGCGGGGGTCCGAATGCACACAATCAATCATTAACGTCTAAAGAGATTACGATGATGATATCCTGATGTGGATTCATTGGCTCAAAACCTTCGGGTTTATCATGGCCTCCTCCAACTACCCCGTGCGTGGCGATCATGCATGGGATACAAGTATTAAAGGAAAACAAAACATATAAGCGAATACGTGCGGAGCTAAATGAATGTAAAGTGCTGAAATGTAAATAAGACCAAGGTTTACGTGGTTCAGCACTAAGACCTACATCCACGGGGTTTGTTGTTCTACTATATTACTCACGGTTACACGAATAGTTGAATGACTTTGGGTTTACATGTTTCTCTCCACTAAGGGATTAACTTACCCTTACTATTCTCTCTCTATCTCTCTCCTTCTCTCCTGATGTTTTTTCGATCCCCATTCCTCTTTGTGGAGATTGGGTATTTATAAGGTTGGAACGTGGGACCCATCTCTGAAGACCGTTGGAACCTTATCTTCTCGTGTCCTTGCGTCCATCACGTGGAGGTCTGCGTTTCCCCCTCGATCCCGCGGAGGCATCTTCGCTCGTTCCACAGGTTGGTCGACACGTGCACTGCTCAGAGTGTTTAATGCGGGTAGTTGAGGGGTCTGCTCGTGTCAGACAAGTGTCTTCTGCCCCTGTCAGTCCGTGTCAGCTAACTTTCTCTCCGCCGTTGATCTTAGCCCCTCTTCTGGGGATGAGATAAAGCAACTCCTCGGGGTTTATTTGGTGCTTCACGACGCATCATGTTTTGATGTTTCGGCTTGCATGCTTTCCACGTACCTTTCTGTATACATCAAATTTAGTGACAAATTTTTTTCCATCAAAGAGTTTTTTATCAGAAAACATATTTACATGCGACGAAACGCAAAATTGTTACTATAAATATTCTTTTTGCGGCAAAAAAACTATTTCGTCTTTAGAATTGTCACCGAAATTATGGATGACAATAAAAACTTGTCACAATTTCGTCCGTCGCCAATGATTTGTTCAACGAGAATTTTGACAGTTACGAATTTTACTTATACTGACGATGATAGACATCGGTCTCAAAAAACATAATTGGTAACCACTATTTTGTTTTCTCGTTAAAAATATATAAGGTGACAATACCCGTCGGCCGTTAGTAAAATTTTAACTACGACGAGACAAGACTTTGTCTCCATAAGGTTTTGGCGTATAAAATACTTCATCACGATATAAATGTTAGGAGAGAAATAAAATGTTGATGATATCGTGTGTTTTTTTGCGGTAAATAAGAATAGTCCCTGAAAATAATATTTACAATGACCAAATTTTAGATACAACAAAAAAAATTCGGTGACTAAATAATTTGTTGTTAGGATTTCTTATATATTATAGACAAAAAATAGTTGTCAGTGAAACATGGATTTACAACCGATCCGGCTACGATGTGGTCGGGCCACATACTCCAATCAGTGAAATAGTTGTTAGTGAGATTTTTATTCATAAGGTGGAAATAGTGAGTCCGGTAAAGAATGACAAAGAACGAAAAGTATGGTTCAATAAAAAAGAGATTATAGTGGAAATGTAGTTGCAATGGTTTCAAATATACAGGTATTCTATGTGTACATGTTGTGAGAGTACTTCTCTCAAGAAGAATTTTGGAGATTCTGGCACAGTATTTTCTAAAAGGGTGGTCTATGCATGCTAAGGATGGTTTCTTAATAGATAGTTCAGGTCCAACAGAGTACTTGCATTAAGAAACCTGCCATTGGTCTATGCCATTAAGAAGTCCCTTATGCTTTTCTCGCCAAAATGAGAATTATTTTTTTCTCCTGTTTTGTTCTAACAACATATATAAGAGCTACTCAATATAGGAGTTACTTTAAGGAGGGTATTAAAACAGAACTTCTCTAGCTAGCTATGAGGCTCTGTAGAACAAAATATAATTTGGTAAACAATTTTTAAGTGGATGACATGAAAATTTGATAGTTGCCCAGCTGGAATTCAGTTTGCACTAGTGTTCTCATAATCATAAGCAAAAGAAAACTTTATTAGTTCCTTAATGCAAGTTTAATACAAACCGAAAACATTTCCATTGATAATTTCATAAGCCTCCGTGAATTTGAATTGGCGGCCTACAGATGCAACATATGCATCCATATTGAAGCCCCACAATATTTTTTCATATCGTGAACAACAAAACCGTATGTCCTCGAACCTTTCTGATAGACATTGTGTCGTTCTTCCTTGATAATTACCATTTAAGTCGACAAATAATTGAAGAACGCCATCCCAGAATGCTGACGTGCTCTCTTCCATTGTAGTTTCTTCTAAGCAAACAAGATAGGCCCTGCAAAGATCATTATCTTTTGCAGTTGTGAAATTCATTACGCACTCGGTAAATTAAGAAAACAGTGTGACAAATAGGAAGATCTGTATAGAAAACATATATAAAAAGAACATAATTGATTTTAATAGTAAACATGCTAGTTTTGGGGATACAGTTTTGTCAAAATGTGTTGGTCCGGTCTTGGGATCAATGCTACTTTGGGGGATCTATGCTAGTTTGAAAGTAAAGAATGTTTCTTACACTATCATCTCGATCCAGTCCTGATTCAAATTGCGCATTATGTGCAGCAAGTTCAAATTGCGCATTATGTGCAACAAGTTGAATGGATAAATTCTTTGTAAGAAAAACAAAATTGGAAAACGAGATTCAGATTAAGAGGGAAGAGAAAGGGATGAACTTTCCTTCTCAATGGATCGAGAAGGAGATAAACCAAGACGATTTTTTCACCTTTACATTTGTTTCATGGATACTGTGTTTGGACCATATCCATTTACCAGCCATACTGGAGAACCAAATACACAGCTTTAAAAGCAAACCCTTGATCTGTGCTAGTTTTATGCAGCCTTTCTAGTAGTTTTGCTAAGAAATTGGTGTTGCTGAGCTATAAAAAATGAGTATTTGGTTCTCTGTTTTAAAAATCTTGTGTTTTATAGCTCTACTCGTGGCGAAGGTGGTATTCCCACAAAGCCATAAATAATATACATGAAATTCCAATAAACTTATAAACCACGTAAACTATAAAACAAGATTAGAATAAAAATAATTTAATCAAACTAAGAATAACACAAAGCTGCATCCACAGATTAGGTAACTAGTTCGAGAAAAATATAAAATAAAAATGAATATCTATCGAGTTTCAAGTAAACTAGAAATGAATATTAAGTTTCACTCAAAAATTAACAATAAGGAATTATTATTCTAGATCCGAGTCAGCTTCTTCAGGCACAATCTCCTCGGGCTCTACCACATCATTGTTATAGTTAAACAATGTTTCGTCGTCTTCTTCCTCATCCTCCTCATCATCATCCTCGGCTAGAACGAGATTTGCATCTAACATTTCGAGTTCAACATCATTATCTCTATGACGTATAGTTGCCTCATTATCATCTTCTTGAACAGTGGTTAAAAGCAACGGACCCTCTTTGTTCTGGTGGTATGCCTCTTCAATAGTTTCTTCTGTTTCTGGTTGTACTTCGTTGATATCCATTTCAGGAACATCCCATATATGTCTATGATGCATTTTTTGAGCCACTTTCCAATTGTCTCCATGCTTGTAGTCATCAAGGTAGAAAACTTGTTGCGCTTGTGATGCAAGAATGAAAGGTTGACTCTTGTACCACATTGTACTAGTATTTATACATGTCAAATCATAATCATTTCGAATTCTAGTCCTTCCAGAAGTTAAGTCAAACCAATCACATTTAAATAACACAACTCGGTAGCCATACAGAAAGTCTAACTCGATAACATCATGCAAGCTACCAAAAAATTCAATTGGCTTATTGTTGTGTTCGTCATTTACTATCAGTCCGCTATTCTGGGTCGTTCGACGAAGTTCACGTTGTTTGGTATGGAATCAAACTCCATTAGAGATACAAGCAGGATATGATTTTGCGCGAGATTCAACTCCCTGTGCTAGCGAATGCAACTCATCAGTAGCCTCAGGAAACTTTTCATAATGCAATTTTCCGATCTATACATTTTCAGATAAAACCAATAACATAAATGATGTTTGCAAACAAGAATGATATATGATAGTTAAAACAATAATGAAAAATGAGACTATATTGTTATTAGTAAAAATTAATTACTCACCCTCTTTCGAAACCATTCGGGAAATAATTTTCGATGCCTTTGTAACAAGTTGTGATTTGATACTGCCTTCAACTCATTCAAATTTTCACTGTATTGTCAAAGATAAATAAGACAAATTTTTGATGCTAAGGAAAATATTTAGTGTAAGAAGAAACAATAATAACTATCAGATAATAGGATGAGGCACTTACTCCATATATGGTCGCACCTCGTCACAATTATCGAGTATAAACCAATGTATTTGTTCTTGTTCTTCTAGGGTTAGTGATTTTATAACTTTTGCACCAAATGGACGGACCTCTTGAGCAAAAACAGACAGTTTTCCATTGGGTCGTTGACCATCATCTGTTGCATCATCATTTCGTTCTGGGCGATTAAATTTAGTTTCAACCCCACGTAAATACAATGAGCAAAATGTCAAAGCTTCATTAATAATGTATGCTTCCGCTATCGAACCTTATGGCCGTGCTTTATTCTCCACGTATCGCTTAAGTGTCCCGAGGTACCTAGATAAACAACAACTCTTTAACCATTTTTTTTTCATTCTATGAACAATAAACAGTACTTGCACTAGGAGAAAACACACAAGCATATATAAACAGTAAGAGTTAAGCATACCTTTCGATAGGATACATCCAACTATAACCAACTGGGCCAACAAGTTTAGCTTCTCGGGGTAAGTGAACAGCCAAATGAACCATGACATCAAAAAATGCCGGTGGAAATATTCTTTCCAACTTACAAAGAATTAAAACGATACTTTTTTCCATTTCTTCCAAGTGACTCACATTCAATGTCTTCGCACATAGATCATGAAAGAAATTACTCAACTCAATTAAGGCAGTGCATACATCTGTGGGCAGATATGGATGAATTCCAACAGGAAGAACTTTCTGTAACAAGACATGACAATCATGGCTTTTCAAGCCGGATATCTTTCCATCTTCAACGTTAGCACTCCTCGCTATGTTAGATGCATATCCATCTGGAAACTTAATTAATTTCAGAAACCTACAAAACTCTCTTATTTGCTCTAGTGTTAAAGTATAGAAAGCCGGAGGTTTTATAAATTTATCTCCTTCACGCTTAAGGTGCAATTCTGGTCTAATATTCATGTCTTCCAAATCCAAACGAGCTTTAAATGTATCTTTGTTCTTCAGTTCCTGATTTAACAATGTTCCGACGATTTTATCACATACATTTTTCTCAACATGCATAACATCAATTTTGTGCCTAATTTTTAGATGTGCCCAGTATGGAAGCTCGTAGAAAATACTCTTTTTTGTCCAACTCAGTTCCTTCTTGGTACAGATTCTTTTCTTGCTTCTCTTATCTGGATGCTTCCCGAAACAACTTTTAACTCCTAGTTTTTCCATTTGCTGTAAAAGTTAAATGCCTGTCAACTCTTTCGGCGGACTGTGAATCTCATCGTTTCCATCATGAAGTTTGTTTCTTCTCCGCGGATGCTTGCGAGGCAAAAACCTACGATGACGCAGATATCCGATCTTACTCCTCAATGCACGGGATGGTGGATCATCATTACATACTGGACAGCCTAAATAACCTTTTGTACTCCATCCTGATAAATTAGCATACGCTGGGAAGTCATTTATGGTCCACAATACAGCTGCGTGCATACGAAATTTTTTTTTCTGTTGAGGCATCGTATGTTTCCACTCCATCTTCCCACAACTCCTTTAGCTCGTCTATTAAGGGTCTTAGATACACATCGATATCATTACCATGTGCTTTCTCGCCAGGAATAAGTAATGCCCTCATGAAAAAAGGTTGTTTCATACACTTCCAAGGGGGTAAGTTGTAGGGCATCACTATAACTGGCCACATGCTATACGCATTATTCATATTCCCAAAGGGATTAAACCCATCAGTGGCAAGGCCTAACCTTACATTGCGAGGATCTTCTGAAAAGTGTGGATATCACGAATCAAAATCCTTCCACGCTTCAGCATCAGAAGGATGCCTTAAAACCCCTTCAGGAGCAACATGTTCTTTGTGCCATCTCATATTAGCACTTGTATGCCTTGAAGCAAATAATCTCGTTTTAAAGGAAAATAGCGCAATACCTTGTGTGGGATCTTCTTACCCTTGCTGTTATTGAATTTGTACCTAGGCTCGTGGCATACTGGACAATCCTCCCTATCCTTATGTTCCTTCCAGTATAAAGCACAATCATTTTTACAGGCATCAATCGATTCATAACCCAATCCAAGATCACGCAGTGTATTTTTAGCTTCATAGTATGAATTTGGAATTGTATTATCTTTTGGAAAAGATTTTTTAAGAAACTCAAGCTGCATCTCAAAACATTTGCTGCTCCAACAGTTGAGCACCTTGAGATGCATTAACTCTACAAGGAAAGTCAATGACGAGTAATCTGTACATCCAGGGTATAGTTCTTGCTTAGCTTTACCTAATAGCTCCTCAAACTTTGTACTAGCTTCACCCAAATTGTCTGTACTGTCAGCTTCGCCAGAACCATCATTAGTTTCTTCGTGACTACCTGTATCTGCTTGCCTATCAAAAGGCCGATCTTTATCAGCATCATGTAACATATCAAGTACACCTGTATTTTTATTTCCAGAATGAGTTGTACCATCGTTAAAAACATTGTGATGGCTAGCCGTTGATTGGTTTGGATTAGGATTATCTTCTTCCCCATGAAGTACCCATATGTTATAACTACCTGCCATGCCATTTGTGAACAAGTGATTTTCGATTTCAGCTAATGAAGTAGGTGGGTTACGGTTAACACACTTTTTACAGGGGCACGTGCATAATTCCTCATTCTTACTCGAGAGATAATTTTTTGTCATCTGAATAAAAGATGCAACACCTTCCAAATACTTATCAGACAATTTGTCGCGCTCTTCTACCCAACTTTTATCAATCTTTGGCAACAAAAATAAACAACAAGGATGCTTAGAATAACAACAGTAAGGCAAAGACTTTAAATTATAAAGTTTTTTTAAAATAAGATGTGTGTATAAAGTGTATGTGGCCTTACCATGGCAACTTTACTTAGCAGTAAACTGAAAGCCTAGTCAATCCGGAAATCCGCTGAGTAGCAGTGATACTTAAAGAGACACGGTCAAAAAAAGATTATCATCAGAACTGTTCATACACACATATAAAAAGTTCAACGAAAAACAGGCTTTAACACTCGATAAAAATACTCGAATCGAACCACAGAATCAAACTCACCTGCTGGTATTGTACGCCTAAGAAGAACTGGTGCTTTTCGAAATCGAATTTGAGTAATCTTATATGAATTCTGACACTCCTTTTAATTTCCTCGTCCACGACTCAATTTTAACAGCAGCAACTCAGTTTCTATGCTGATAATTCAATTTTGAGAAACCCCCCACTTCTCCCAATCCTATAAAATTTTTAATACCCCTTTTAATTTCAACAGCATCACCTCAATATTTTGGCCGATAATTCAAACTGTAAAAAAAAAAACACTTTTCCCAATTGTATACAAATTCTAATACTCCTTTTAATTTCTCTGTTAATCACTCAATTTCTACAGAAACGCCACTGACTTCTAGGCATCCAAATGAACTTGAACCACAAACTTCCTATCTTCCTCAGGTGTGTTGTTCTTGGTTTCTCAAGCTTGTCAACCTTAAACCCTAACAAAGAAAACAGTTAGATGGTGTGAGGACTTGGGGAAGCGGCAAAGAATTAGGACGTCAATTGAACTGGTCAAGGCTAAATACATAAAGGAGAAAGCAGCCTCAAGGAAAGAAGCCCAACTGGCCCGAACAAAACGGGTGCTCCATTAATTTCTACTCCGGCCATCTGTAACTTCAGCCCTGTGCAAAGAAAAACATACAATTAAAATATAAATTAAAAAACAAAAACAAAAGTGAAACGAAGGATCATAATAAAAAAATAAAACTAGATATCAGGATGAAAACCTGTTTCCAAGAATGCATCAGTGTGATTCTGAGCTTCAAAACCTTGAGCAGCAGCAATGTCCCAATTAGAATCTCCCTGAACAGTAGATGAAGAAGCACGACTTAGGTGTTGTCTGTTACTACAACACATTAGTAGTCCTCCACTTGTTCACAACAAATGGAATGAAGAAGACAAATAATGCCATTAAAGACGACCAAGTAACTAGATAATAAATTAAGCCATTAAAGGAAAAAAAAACACAACAATTCTAAATAAAACAAGTAAACAATCATTGACATTACTGAAAATGTTTAAAACTTAAAAGACCCGACACTTGAAATATTTAAAGAAACACTCACTAGATTTAACAAACTGAAAAGGTACTTCTGAACATCCACCTAAGCCAAACTCTTAATAAACTTCAAAGGTAGTGATTCTAGGAAAATAAAAAATTAAGCATCTTCATATGATTCTAGGAAAATAAAAAACTAAGCATCTTGCTGAATAGTATCCAAATCTGCAGCAACATTTCGATTGTGAGTCAGTACATGATTAAGCTCATTTTGACGAAAACTTGCAGCATCCTCTTTCATCTGTTGAACTTGGTCTTCGCACTGCTTGATTTTATCGTCCTTCGTTGCAAGGAGTGCAAATAGTTCTTCTATCTCCTCATCAGAAAGTCCGCGATTACGACGTCTTTTTGATTTCTTCTCCAGAACTTCGTCATATATTTCATTTTCATCAGGTGTTCCCCCTGCCACAATGCCTTGCTCATGCATCTCGACCATTTTTTACTGAATATGTAAGTTAAGTTTTTTCATTAGAAAACAATCATTTTCTCAAAACCTGGACTAAACTAAATTATCCACAGTTAAAAAACATTATAAACTAGTCAATAGGTGTTAACAAAACATTATAAACTAGTGAATTGGTGTAAAAAAAAGTACATGGATCTTATATTGGTGAACACAAAGAATCTGTAACTTGAAATGTAAAACTCAGTTGATTTAACTTACATATTGAACGTGAGATGTCTCAGATATCCAAACACGTTGACCTTCTTTGATATGCGTGTGAGTTTCCTGGAACGTTTGAATTTTGGCTGCTTGCACGCCCAAAACTTTTTTCTGAGGGAAGAACAAAAAATATCAAGAACGAACAATAACTAAAATATTGTTTATATATACTAATTATTAATCAGAATTACCTTTTCTAGGCGCACTTGAAACGCCCGAGAACCCCCACAGTGATTGTATTTCACATGTTTCCGATTGCTAGTCCCGGCTGCCGATTGCTTCTGAAATTCGAAACCAGAACTATAGTAAATACATGCATAACCTATAATCGCTAAATAAGAATACTAGTTACTTTACCTTAAATTTAATCTGAAGCAAAATGGTCACACAACCATAACCAATTCTCTGATGAGATGTTCTCGAATGGCTTCGAGCGAGCGTCCTCGATAGTTTTACACTTCTTGAAGTGCTTTGACATTTGAGTTCTGTAGTTACTGTATCTTCTAGCCATACAATCATTGAGGTATTTTTTGATAGAAGGTCGCGTAGTGTCCAGGTCGAACTTGTCCTATATAATAACATAATAATGTTTGAAAAGTGGATGATTAAAGTTATCTCAAAATAATCAAAAACAACAAAAAACATTCAAAAAAAAAAATTGGAAGAGTTTTGCGTACCTTGACACGTTCAATTAGAGTAACCCTGTCATGTTCAGGAATTTTCTTCCAAGACGCATATTGCATCGAAGCAAAGTCACGAACAATTATGCCACATTCAGTAGATAATTTGCATCTATTAAGTGGAGATTGGTTTCCCCATTATATCTGAGAATTTGATGGACATTTTTCCATGTTGGGTGAACCAATCATCCAGATCTATGCCACGTGATCGTCCACGGGCATTCCGTTTCCCCAATGCAGATACTGCAATTATAAAAACAACAACGAATATATTTGAAATCATTGCGGACATCTCAAGCAAAAACTAATTGCATCTCGGTATCAACTGTAATCATTTGCCGATATGGGTTTTCTAATTAGTAAACTTTACCAGCATCATTTGGAGCACCCAAACGTTCCAAACGTTGTTCCATTATGTCTTAGTAGTGTGTAAACCTGATTATTAAGGAGAAATACAAGATCATAAGAACACTTAAAAACACACACACATATATATATTTAAAGATTAGAATCAAACACAAAGAAACTATCCATGTAAAAAAGAGAAATCAGACGATGAGAAGTTTTGTTTCTCATTGAGGTAAACAATCAAGCTTTAAAATCTACTAATGAACCGAGAAAATTAAAGGGTTAAACAACAATCTGGAAAGAACAATACCGTCTTTCAGAGGTGATGTATATGAACTTTGTGAGTCGAAGTCAATGATCTGAGGGCTTTATTTATAGATGAGAAAAATGGAGTACCGAGAGGGAAGGATCCCGCCAAAAGGAAGTTTTCTTTTGATCTGCATCCCGCCAAAATTTGAGAAGTTATCCTAATTAAAATCAACACACTAAAATAAGTGTCTCTTTGATGGTTAATTACAACCGCATCAGAAATTTTTCGTTCATCCATATCTTCCTGAAGTTTTTTTTTTCTTTACACGTCATGGTGGGATAGAAGAAGCAACCTATGGGATGTATCCATTAGCTCATGGTTAATGAATATATTACAGCACAAGCTAGTGGTTCTGCTAGGTGCTTTATGAGTATGAGAAACTAATAACAACACAGACTTGAGGAAGACTCGAAGTTGATGGTAAAGGGATTTGTCTCTTCCGTTGTAGAAGGAGAGAAAAATGGAACTTGTATTTATACAATGATGTTTACATATTTAAGATGAGTCAAGAAATAAAAACTAAATAATCTAGTTCCCTAAAACACAAAAATTCTATACTAATTTTAACATATATAGCTGAAATCAATGTCTTCTATAATAATCTTCGGTCACAGCTAGCTCATCTCCATTGACTTTTGGTACAACTATTTAGTTGTCTTTTGTAGGCAGACTAATTGATGCATATATCTCCCAAGATAAATGCTTTATCTTTTGCATTTAAAATAAAATTGATATTGCATATGTGGAATTTTCTCACATGCAACTGTGGATCTTAACAGGTGGTTCAAGTTAATTAGGGTGGCGAGAAATCAGCCATGAATTTGAGGTGCGGCTGTTGAAATTTAGTGGTCGACGGAGAAATTAAATGTAGTATTAGAATGTGTATAGGATTAGGATAGGTGTGTTTTCCCCGATTCAAATTGAGCTATAAAGGCTCGTACCAAGTTGCCGACTTTGCAGCACTAGAGCATACGAAATGTCTGGATGCAAGAGTATCCTGGAGAAAAATAAATAAGCAAAAGCTTGTCTATTTAGATTTCCTAATTTTTCTATGAAATAAGCATTCATGTTTCTATAGAATTCGTATTTGCATGAAACCGAACTTACATACGAATTATAGCTACTTCGAGTGACTATTATATCGAAGAAGCTTGAGATTAACGATTAGGGACATCTTTGAACGGTAGATATTTGATTTAAGACTGTCATCCGGATCAAGGAAAGTGTGTTTTCTTTGTAACGAATAAATAACTATGAATCATGAAGCTCCGGGAGGGTTCTAACTTCAAACTTTGCATGATACATCATTGAAATCTATAAATATGAAGTTCAATATCGATTCGAACTTCAAATTCGGTATAACGACAAACAAACTATGAATCATGAAACTTTGGTAGGGTTCTGACTTAAAACTTGGCCTGCTACATCATCGAAATAGATTGAGTCGATTCGAACTTCAAATATGATACAACGACATAGAAACTATAAACCAAGAAGCTCCGGGAGGGTCTGACTTCAAACTCAGCATGATACATCACCGATCGATAAATATGAAGCTAAGACTCGATTCGAACTTCAAATTCGGTATAACGACAAACAAACTATGAATCATGAAGCTCCGGGAGGGTTCTGACTTCAAACTTGGCATGTTTTACATATAAGATTCCTTCAGAATATTCCCTAAAATTTAACAAAACCTATTTTGGCATATTGTACGCATAACCTGGATTCGATATTGAAACCTGGCCCAGAGTGGATCATTATAAGCCGGAAACTTGTTATTAGCGATGAATCCATCCATTTATAAGTAAGATTCCTTCGGAATATTCCACGAAACCTTAAGCTAACTCTATTCTGGCATATTGTATGCATACCCTGGCTCCGAGGTCGAAACCTAACCGGACTGGACTACTATAAGTCAGAAACTTGGTCAAAACGATGAATCCATCCATTTTACATGTAAGATTCCCCAAAAATTTAAACAAACCCTATTTTGTCATATTGTATGCATAACTAGCTCCGAAATTGAATCATGGCCATGAGTGGACAGTTATAAGCCGGAAACTTGGTAATAACGATGAATCAGTTCATATACAGGTAAGATTTATTCGGAATATTCCCTGAAACCTTAAACAAACTTTATTCTGGCATATTGTATGCATACCGGCCCTGACTCCGAGGTCGAAACCTGGCCCTGAGTGGACTATTATAAGCCAAAAACTTGGTAAGAACGATGCATCTATCAATTTTACATATAAGATTCCTTCAGAATATTCCCCAAAATTTAACAAAACCTATTTTGGCATATTGTACGCATAACCTGGCTCCGAAATTGAATCATGGCCATGAGTGGACAGTTATAAGACGGAAACTTGGTAATAACAATGAATCAGTTCATATACAGGTAAGATTTATTCGGAATATTCCCTGAAACCTTAAACAAACTTTATTCTGGCATATTGTATGCATACCCTGACTCCGAGGTCGAAACCTGGCCCTGAGTGGACTATTATAAGCCAAAAACTTGGTAAGAACGATGCATCCATCCATTTTACATATAAGATTCCTTCAGAATATTCCCCAAAATTTAACAAAACCTATTTTGGCATATTGTACGCATAACCTGGATTCGATATTGAAACATGGCCCAGAGTGGATCATTCTAAGCCGGAAATTTGTTATTAGCGATGAATCCATCCATTTATAAGTAAGATTCCTTTGGAATATTCCACGAAACCTTAAACTAACTCTATTCTGGCATATTGTATGCATACCCTGGCTCCGAGGTTGAAACCTAACCGGACTGGACTACTATAAGTCAGAAACTTGGTCAAAACGATGAATCCATCCATTTTACATGTAAGATTCCCCAAAAATTTAAACAAACCCTATTTTGTCATATTGTATGCATAACTGGCTCCGAAATTGAATCATGGCCATGAGTGGACAGTTATAAGCCGGAAACTTGGTAATAACGATGAATCAGTTCATATACAGGTAAGATTTATTCGGAATATTCCCTGAAACCTTAAACAAACTTTATTCTGGCATATTGTATGCATACCCTGACTCCGAGGTCGAAACCTGGCCCTGAGTGGACCATTATAAGCCAAAAACTTGGTAAGAACGATGCATCCATCCATTTTACATGTAAGATTCCTTCAGAATATTTCCCAAAATTTAACAAACCCTATTTTTACATATTGTACGCATAACCTGGATTCGATATTGAAACCTGGCCCAGAATGGATCATTATAAGCCGAAAACTTGTTATTAGCGATGAATCCATCCATTTATAGGTAAGATTCTTTCGGAATATTCCACGAAACCTTATACTAACTCTATTCTGGCATATTCCACAAACTCGGTTTTTTCTTCGTGTCCGTGTCATTCTTAGTTTTTCATACTTGGCTTAACCGACCCCCACCCCCGCGAGGTGTAAACTCACGGTTGACTTAATCAACATTTGCTAAAGGATTACATGTCGTTGCCATGGCATAGTGCATGCATATGGGAAGCTTTTAAGTAATCAGTTACGCATATTTTTTAAGTGGAACGCCCATGTTCGACACGTCATGTTATAATGACTTTACATAGGCTTTTGGCACAACGCGTGCTCGACTTAACGGGAAGGAGTTAATGTGTCTTGGAAGTTGCGACTCATCATGTCTCGTTTAATTTTGAGCATTCACAAAAGGAGAATTCCATTTTTTTTTTCCTTATGCGGATGAACTATTCAGTTCTGGGAGGGAACCGTATTATCATCCAATTGTGCTTGCAAAATTCTACATCAAATCGAAGGTATCGCGTCATTGATTTCATAGATTTTTCATTAACTCAATTGATTCAAAACCCTAACTTCGTTTCTTTGTTCTTTGTTGTTGGATCAACTACAATCTTGAAGTCTAATTGATTTCTTCCGATCACCTACTCCGTTTCAAAAAACCTCTGATTTCATTATAGTTTTGGCGCTGCTTGGTGTATATGTTAAAAGATATCTATGAGCAAAAGATGTCCGACAGAAACCTAACTAAGGTTTTTATCAGTTTCAATTGTTTTCAATTTGTTATGTGTAGATTTAATTTTGTCAAATTATTGGATGTTATTATGATGTGCGGATGTTAATTTTATCTTTTTAATTATTGGGTTTCATAATCATTAACCTTGATCAGGTCATCCCTTCTACTCTTGGCGAATGATTGATTTGCCATCATTTTCCTTGCATAGAACACAGTTTATTTTCTGAAAAGATATCTATGCAGGTCCTTTATATACAAGTTAGTTGGTAGATTATTTTAAATAAACAACTACTGGTTATGTATCTGGGGTTATTGTTGGGCTGGTCTGAGATGACTCTTTATTATCAGACTACTTTAATTTCGCCGTAGGCTTACACAGATTGTTGACATTAGCAATTAGACTTTTTATATTAACTGTATTACTTTGCAGTTTGGTTAAAGAATGTGCTGCATAATCTGAGTCCCTGTTTGAAGATTTGGTACTTGTTGTGTAAACTATATACCTTTAAATAGTGGTTTATTAATGCTTTAAATTATAGGTTTCGAATTCCTAGTTAGTTCATAGTATGGTTAAGTTAATGTCGGAGGATATAGGCGTCCCGTTCGAACACATTCTACTACGTTGTTGTGCTGCTTCATTCATGTATTTAATTTTTAAGGATTATTAGTCGGCCTTGGGTATCTTTTGATCTGTTAGATTGATAACTATTGCTTCACATGAAATTAAAATGGGAATGGGCATATACAGTTACAGAAGTGTCTACATCAACTGGGATATGATTCAACATTACTTTTTTAGGCTTTTTCATATATTGATTGTGATGTGTGTGTGGTTGCAATAATCTCATCTTTATTTTATTTATTTTATTTGGTTCTTCTATTGGATATTTTCTTAATATCTTGGTTAGGCATATCCTACTACCCATATGGATCACTTGGCTGCTTGAAACATTGGTATTGCAAATTATTTCTAATTTCTATAGACTTGTGGTGAATTTTCTGAGAACAATCACTGTCGCGACCGGATATTCATTTTTTTTTTGTTGATTTTACAGAAAGACTAAGACTAAGAGATCCCATTGTTCGGGGACAACTACGTAGAATATGACTGGAGGAAAGAGTGGCTCATAATGGAAGGATACCTATTATCGTTGATGAACAATATGGTGTACTTCTAGGAGAACATCGATCTGATTTGGCCGGTGAATGTCATACGATTATTCATGCTTTCGCTCCTATGGGATACAAGTCATCGGAAACAATCCCTGCGCAAGATAGGGACATATTAATTGAACAGCTAAAGGTATTCACATTTTTTGAGGGAAAAATTATCTCTATGGTCTTTTTTTATTGACTTTTGAAATAAATATTTGATTTAAAACTCTAATTTGTCATTGTGTAGTAGGATAATTTCATACTAAACACCACAAGTCCATATGTTAGGAGATTTCTGAATTATCGTATGTCAAAAGGTTATACCAACTTTAAGCGTGAAATGCTGATGCATTTTAGAAAGTATGCAAGTATTGAAGAAGCGCGGGGTAATCCTTTTGGAAACATCTCACCAGCAAATTGGTCTAGTTTGTGTGACCTCTTTGTTTTGGAGAGAATTAAGGTGAACTAAATGGTTACTGTACTTTGGAAGATGTGATGTATATATGTTTTAATACTCTTGCAGGATCTAACTTCAATACTTCTCTTAAATTTCAGAAGTGTCCTGATTGTCATGAGAATTTTGAGGCTGTAAGGCCATACATTTTAAGGTTGAAGGGACGACAAAGTCTTCAAGGGCATCCGTTGCCAGTTTCACAGGACGAAAAAAATCAATCTACACATAAACATAAAGAAGATGGAAAGAATTAATGAAACCAACACAGGTTTTAGGCACAACGCACTCAGTTAAATATTGGTTCTTGATCCAACTGATTCCCAACCATTTAAGATCCAAAAGCTGCTTAGTGCTTAGTTTTGATGTTACTCCTTGTTTTTAGTTAAAGTTGAATGAGTATTAGTTTTCTTCAGTATTTTAGAAGTATTCTTCAGAATAGTTCAAGCCATGAGTCCAATTACTGCTTAAGTTATTGGAATATTAATCAGTGTAAATGGTTTTCATTTCTATATTATCTTCATATTTTAATGAATTACAAAGACCATTTTCCTGAATATTTTGGAAACAAATATAGTTGATTGCGAAAAGAAAAAGTTTTAGTGGCGAATCTTCTTGTATCCAAATAAAATTAAAATCAAAGTTTTTTCCTCACCAAAAAGAATTATTCGGAGACAAATAAAAATCATTTCCTTTCTTTTTCGTCAAAGGCACGTAAATTAGTCACCAAATTTATTCGCAGCCAAAGCATTTTGTTTGTTTAGTTTGTTTTCATGGATAAAATTTGTTGTCTCTAAAATGACTAATTTAGAGACAAAATTGTTGGTTAATGAAACAACTTTCAACGAAAAATATATTCGTCTCACAAAGAAATTTTAAAGACGATATATTTCATTATCGAAAATATTTTTACGAGACAAGCAGGATTTGTCTTTAAGATTTTTTTACAACGAAAAATATATCAGACTCCGAAAAAACCAATTTTGCCACAATATTATTATGTCATTGATGTTTTTTATTCCGAGACCAATTTTTCTGTCTCCGCAAGTGAATCTTTGCATACTAAATACATTAGTCCATAAAACATATTTGGAGACCAAATTTTTTTGTGTATAAAACTCACTTTCAATTCAAAAACCATTTTTAAAAACGCTTATTACGCTCATCCAAAAATCTCTTGGGAGACAAAAACATTTGTTGATAAAATATGATTTAAAGACAAAGTATTTTGTTGCTGGAATTTATTACAGAGATAGAACAAAATTGTCAGGAAAGTATCTAGTGAGAAAAATCTTTTATCACCGGAATTATTTTTGATGGCCTAATTTTTCGACGTTAATTTTGAACTTTGAAGACAATTTACCGTAGTCATTAAAAGCCATATATAGCGACATACAATTTGGTGTCGTCAAAATTATCTCCTGCGGCCATTAAAAGTTTCCGCGACAATGATTAGACGACAAATTTCTTTTTGTTCTAAATTTTATTTAGCGACCAAACAAGGTAGTTCTGTGACAAAAATATTTGTCATTAAATGTCTATTTTCTTGTAGTGATAGTGCAGGAAGAAGCTCAGGTTGTAAACAGTCAAGCTTAATCAATTCATTTTTAAGTTTCAAAAAAACAAAACAAAAAAAAAAAAATATCCGTGTTTACACCGTGTTTACCTCTATCGATTTTTTTTACGGCGTCCCTGACTTTTTGCGCCAGTTTTGGGTAGTATCTCTCATTTATGCCACTGCCCTCGTTCTTTATGCTGGATATTGCATCTGTGATGGCGATCATATACCCAAAGGAGCATGTAGGAAACTGTGGAACCATCCTTGACCGTATATTTACTGCATGTGTTGCTAAATAAACCCTTGTAGGAGCAACTCCCTTGAATTCGGCTTGATCGATATCTATGAAGCACTTCCATAAGAAAGCCGATAAGGCTTCAACACGAGTCGGCTTGTTCCCCTCGATAACATCTTCGGTTTCATTAGTGAATTTGAATTTTTCCGTAAGTTCTGCTAATTTGGAAGCCTCAAAAGCAAATTTCTTAGTCACCAGTGTTCTATCTATTGGATACATAGGAATCTTGAAACCGATTCCGTTTTATTTTTGTGGAAAATGAGATTGCACTTCGAAAGAAGGACCTTCGATTTGTTGATCATAATCATTTAAAACCATACCACGAACAATAGTAGCCCAGCCGTTCACGAAAGTGGTGATTGAAGATGCATCAGCTACCTTGTGATTAATGCACAAACCAATCACCATACCACCACAATCCTCAAAAACGTTAACTTGAACGGACAGCAAGAAAGCACCGGACGCAGCTATTTCATAGTCACATGGATCAAAAGGGAGGAACAATTTTTAACTTGCTCAGAGGAATAAGGTTCTTTAATTACCTGAGAGAGTTGGCAATTACTTATCTTGGTTTCACAAAAATCCACCCCATCGTCATTGCAATCCACAAACCTTTCAATTTCGTCGTTAACGATCTTACCAGCTAGGAAATAGAACTTGGTTAACGTTTCAGCTAAGGATTTCTTAATCACATTACAGCGGGTATTCATATCGATGTTTTCTTTGTTGCCATCGTAGTACAGAAGTAGAGGAACGTAGAATCGAGCTGCAACCTGATCAAGAAAAGATAGATTATGGGTTTTAAGGTGAGTTGGAGTTGGACAAGATGGTTTAATTTTCTCTCTAGCACTTGCATCAACCTTCATTTTGATATTGCGGTTGGTTATATGAATAATGGAACTCGCAACTGGTTCTCCTTTGGATATTTATAGAACTATAATATCGCATATAATCACCCAAGGGGCACGCACAATATATAATATGTGGAAATATTATAAATACCCTCCATTTTTATTGACCTTGCATAAATACCCCCGAGGGGTAAAAAGTAATTTTCTTGGAGTAAACTTGAGAGAGTTGCTTCCACTTTTGGAAGCAACTTGTGGTAGTTGCATCCACTCCTGGAAGCAACTTGTACTAGTTGCTTCCACTCTTCAGAAAGTAGGGATATTTTTAAAAATTGAATAAGGGTATATTTGAAGGGACGAATTTTGAGGGATATCTTCCCTCTTAAAGGCCTTGACAAATAAAGCTCTCACATTAAACGGTGATGAAACCTTCGCTTTGTATTGGCCTAGAAAGGCCTTTTCTAATGCAGAAGTTATGGTGAGGACACTTGGCATAACTCTATTGGTTGTAATAATTAAAATTTGATTATAATTTGGATATATCAAATACTTAATTGTCCGTTAGTAACGATGTTGAAAAAAAAGTAGGTAGACAATACTTATGTTAGAATTTCAACTTGAATTACACTACAAAACAGAAGGCCTCTTGGGACGGCCAAAAAACGTCCCAAGAGGTATTAGGGACGGTTTATGTACCGTCCCTGTTCCACCGTCACTAATACTATTTGGCCATGTTTTCTTTTTGGGACGGACATATTTTAGCCTTGATTTAAATGTTGTATGACTATTAGGGACGGTCAGGCCATCACCGTCCCAAATATCCTTCTTTAGGGACGGTTTTTTCAAAGCTGGCCCTCCCTAGAAGCCTTCTTTTTTGTAGAACTAGTGACAAAACCCCTAGGTGAACAAACTAGTGATAAGAAAAAACCGATCATATTATTTCTACCAAATAAAAACCGTTTCAAATAAAACTGGGACAAAAACCCAAGCCAAATAATAATGTGTAAATTTAGTTTTTGTTACTTTTAAAAAAGCCAAACATACCCTTCGACCTTTTCTTCTTCTTCTCTGATTTCTTCTTTCTTCCATCTCCTTCTCCCACTACCACCATCACCAGGAGCAACAATGGAACTGCACGAGAAGAACAACGCTGATTCAAGAGGTGAAGAATTCGAGAGACGTTTTCTCTTATTCATTTCCCTAAAAATGAGAAAAGAGGACAATTCTTGTTAAGTTTTTCCGATTTTAGGTTT
>NW_020620714.1:8670201-8724724 GCF_003573695.1 Papaver somniferum | reverse complement strand
GATGAATAGCGTGACGACTTTTTAAAGAGTTTTATTTCTGAAAGTAACATTCACAGGGTCGTCATGGTCTTCATTCCTAAATGTTGACGACTAGTTTAGTATGACTAGTCGTTAGGTTTTGAAAAGCAAAATCTTGACGATTAATAACTTCCAAAAAAAAAAAAGATTTCCTTTGTCCAATTTTGTTGTTGGTCGTCATGGTTTTGTAAAAAAAAATGACGACTAATAGACAGTCATCAACGTGATGCATTTTTACCATAATGATTGCAAATGAAAAAACTAGTATTTGGTCGGCATATTCTGTTTCAGTCAAGCATGCCGATAATATTTGGTCGGCGCGATTTGTTTCAGGGGAGCATGTCGACTATGTTTGGTCGGTATGCTATGTTTTAGTAAACATGTTGATGAGATTTTACAAGTGATTGTAGAAGTGGTAAGTAAAATAGTTCGTTGAGACTTGTGAAAGCAGTGATTTTAGGTTTAAATTTTAAGACTAAACTATGGCAAACTTAAACAAAAAGTGTTGTGAAAATTATAGAGAGATCAGGGTTCAGGATTTCACCATTCACCAAATTCATGTGTTTCAATGATAATTCTTATCATGACATTCTAGACAATATAACTCCAATCAAAAGAAATTGTGATTATAATCATTGCTTAAATTAGATTTTCAAAACATCCATTGTTAACCACAAGCATGAAGTATCAAAAGAAATATACTAAGCATACTTCATCAAGAAAAACACAATTGATTAGTAAAAATCATTTACTCAATTTTCATTCAGTGCAAATAATCATAAAAGAATTGCATAAATAAATTTAAATAAATTTTACCACATAACTTTCGGTGCAAATAATCATAAAAGAATTGCATAAATAAATTTTACCACATAAATTTTAGTCAACTTTTCAAGCCGATTTTTCCAAAAATGTTTATTGCCCTAAAATACCTACACACACATAAAACACCATAATAGATAAAGAAAATCGAGTACCAACAGAAAATTAAGGACATCGTAGACAAAAAAAAATGTCTATCACATGCCGATTTTTCATGAACTAAATTATGGATGTCCTTGGTCGGCGTGCATTGTTTTCAGTCGAACATGCCAACTTTTAATCTGTGATATCCAAAATTGTTGACCTTTTATGTAATTAGGAGAATGAAACCATTAACAACTGTGCAATCCCATTCTTAGAACTTTTTGGTAGTGTAATTTCATTTTCATTACATAAAATCCTCAATAATCTTCCAACAAAAAAGTTCAATTTAGCCAAAACAAGATTCATAACTCTTTATTCAACTAATCAATCGAACTAGATTAATGAATTAAATAGGTTAACCAAGGGAAATTCAGCCAGTTTCAAAAATATATGGTTCAGAGGTTTTTGGTTTTACTTTATAAAGACCCTATTTTATCTTATTTGGTATACCTCAATTAATATGGGTATTACCCAATCTCACCATATACAAATATTGCCTCTAGTGTGATTGATTCTTTTTTTTCCTTCTTTTTATGTTCGTTTTAATTACTTATTTTAAGATCTTAGTATTTATGCATTTTAGAATCCTTAAAATAATTGTGTCATTACAATTCTTTTGGAAAGGAGATTAAATTCCTCGCAGGTTGCATATCCTAACCCTGACGGATTTTCGTTTAGGTTTGTATATTAAACTTAATTGAGGTGAGTTGATGGTATTCTATCAAGCCTTGACAAATTAGTGTGAAGCTATTGTTGGATGCAATAATCAAAAAAGCAAAGAAAAATCAAATAAGCAAAAGTTATCGATACTTAGCTCCTTTGGAATGGAAGTGATTGATTCGTGATTAACTTAAATCCACCACAAAGTCCTCAAGTTGGTTTATGCAAATTTCTTTATCTAATTCACGGTTTTAGAAAAGCTATCTTAACATCCATATGATGTATCTCCAATTTGTTTATGGCAGCAATATCAAATAACATCTTGACAGAAGTAATTCTTCTCACAAGTGCATACAAATCAAGGAAATCTACACATTTTTTTAGTTTATAGCCTTAAGCTACCAACTTAGCCTAATAGTAATGTCTTAAGATCGTCGGGTTCAATAATCAAAAACAAAGAAAAATAAAATAAGCAAAAGTTATTGATACTTAGCTCCTATATAATGGAAGTGATCGATTTCAATGAAACGGACGAGCTCCCGAGATTTCCTCAACAACAACAAGACAAAACTTTGGAAAAAACAGAGTAAATCACGTGTCCAACACGCTTCCCTTAAAACATTAGCGCACGGCTACACTCAAGAGTGATGCTACAGCCTTCACATCACGGATATCTCCAGGGTAAAATATCCTACTACATACTATTAGCATATGTAGTAGATGCTCAACTTGAGGTTGACAATTCCGAAAAACCCTTAAGGAAAATCGCGTACGTTAAAGAAGACAATATATATTTTCCGTTGGGGTCTCTCTAAAATATAGAGAAACCCCTTTTCCATAAGTTTTACAAAAGTAGATAAATTTGTTTATATAATGAAATTATACAACGTAAGAAGAACTCCCCTATATGGGACTAAAAAGCTTATATACTCTCTTAAAACAACTAAAAAGAAAAAACTCCACCGTGTGGTGTGGTGGGACTAATAAATTTCATTCACAAAAAAAGCAACAAATTAGTATTTTTCTTAAAACACTCAACTGGGTTCTAAGAGAATAAACTATTACTTCACGCCAAACTTTGGTCGTACAGAACCTTACATTCTTTTACACGACTCATTCGCCTAATTCGTACAAAGAAAAGCTTTTTTCTTTTCAATCAGCAACGCATTGTTGGACCATAAAAAATTTCACGCTTGGAGTAACTCAGATGAAGCAAAAAATCATCCACATCTTTGTGATGATCCACATTTTATGAACCAAAAACTGTAATTATGGATGATCCTGACATCATATATTTATGAAGTTAAGAAATCAAATATGTGAAGATAGTTATGGAGAGGCCATCCGGTCATAGGATGACTGGATACCCCATCCGTATATTAAGTAGTATCCAGACATATTTTTTTTTCCTCATCGGTCATTAAGTCAGAGTTTTTATTTTTCTTAAAAGAAGTAATTAGGCTAATAAACGTTGCTGTATTATATAACGGTTATGTAACTCATAATGTCAAAATTTTGAATCCGATCACTTCATTAGCGGATGGTTAAATCTTTTTTTTGATTTTTCACCCTTGTGGGTTTTAGATCCACTTTTTGTTGAGAGTTCATATATATATATATATATGTGGATGCTCCTTAATTTATAGGAGTTGCCCATACAAAAGACTTTTCTCACTAATACGATATATACTATATGGACTAATATGCTTAATTACACAAAGACAACACAAATCAATTTTACTGATCAACCACGAAAAGGAAATATGAAAATGCAAGCTGCAGAATGCATTTAAGGATGTGAATACGAATTGACTGGGTACAGCGTACCGGGCACGCTACAGACTTTTTTTTGTCTACAATCCCTCGATTTGTCTTTGATGAGCCCGATTATGATATGTACATATGATAGAATAGTTTCCTACGCAGAGAAACACAATATTATGACATATGCAAGTGTAGGATGCGTTTAAGTAAGCATGACTCAATGGTGCAACACAAGCCACCCTCAAAGTGACGTGTTAAGTGTGCTACGTGCCATATTGTGATGTGCCAGAAATTTAGACATGTCATGCTAGGTGGAGATAAACCCAATCCGATTCACGATCAACCACGTAAAAGAACATTATCATGCAAGTGGTAGAATGAATTTATGTTATGATGTGAATACAAATTGACTTGATATTTGGCACCGGGAAGGCCACATACTTTTTTTGTCTACAATCCGACGATTTTCTTTGATGATGTACGACTATGATATGTATGGAAGAATGCTGCATTACCTGTATAAACACAAGTGGCAGTTCATGATCAACCACTAAAAGGAATGTTATGATTCAAGTGGCAAGATGCGTTTATGTAAAGATGTGAATGTAAATTGCATTCCGACGATTTTTCTTTGATGTTGTACGACTAGGATATGTATGGAAGAGCTCATTATTACACAGAGACAAACACTCTTTGTTGTTTTACGACTACGATATGTATGGAAGAACGCTTTATTACACAGAGACAAACACAATTCAATTCATGATCAACCATGAAAAAGAATAATATGATGCAAGTTGCCGAATGCATTCATGGCATGCTACAGACTTTTTTTTGTCTACATTCCGACGATTTGTCTTTGATGCTGTGCAATTACGACGTATGGGAGAATGGGTTGTTACGTAGAGACAAACATCAACCCATCCATGATTAACCACGAAAAAGAGTCTTATGATAATTTTTCGTGTTTGAATGCTGCATTACGTGTATAAACACAAGTGGCAGTTCATGATCAACCACGAAAAAGAATATTATGATGCAAGTAGATAGTGTGTGTTCCAGGAGCATTTATGAAAGGATATCGTAATTGTCATAAGATTCTTCCTGATGGAACTTACGGTGGCAAAACCCAACCTGTGATATAATATATAGTTGGGAGTTCTTATTTTCGCAACCGTAGATAGATCCAAGGTAATTTATGGTTGGAAAATTTTTAAAAAAATTGAAAAATGTGAAATAGGCTGGGTTTCCTATATGTAAATCATAAATACCTTCGAGAATTCATGGTTTCCCCGCCGTAGGCACATTCAGGGAAAATTTAAAAAAAAAATTCAAAATTCAAAATACGGTTGTGTTTCCTAACCGTAAACCATAAATACAGTTGAGAGTTCATATTTTCCAAACCGTACAAATTTTCTGCTTAATTGGTTTACGGTTAGGATATCCAACCGTATTAAGTTCTAAGCCTACTTTTGAAATTTCTTAGTTCATCAAATCAAACCTAATCATGTAATCAAAACAAAAACAAAAAGTGTGGACTTGAAGCTGCTGCAACTGAATATTTGCACCGGGAAAGTCACTGTTACGCGAATTTACAACGTCTACTTTCGCAAAAGAGCAGCATTGTTGCAATCTGTTTTGAAACTTTGTTCCACCCGTGCTATGTGGATAAGGATATTCTTGATTTTCTATATGGATAGGATCTCCCCCTATCTCATTTAGGATATTAAAATCTGGTTTTGTCATTTAGCTAGTCCCCAAAACTTTCCTCGAGGCCCAATAATATGGTTCATATTCTGTGAATCAGCGTTTAAAAATATCAGGATTCACCATATTTTGCATATTTTAATTTGCAAGACTTTTACTTTCAGAAGTATCATTTTTATTTTTATGCTCAAAAATAACTAAGCTTTTGATTCATCGATTTCGTTATGTGTTTTATCCTCGACTTTATCTCACCTGAAATATTTGTAGATTAGTGACATCTGATGGGTAAAAGTTTGGAGGACAAATAAAATCGATCAACTATGCCACAAAAATAGTTGATCTATGAGCAGCAGTTCTAGCCGTAAAAATCATTAGTTACGTAAGTCTTTCCCTAGCCCAAAGTCATCGCAGTGGGGGAACAACCTTCGCTATCATGCATTTAAAACAAAGCTTGGCATATTAACTTTTCGTAAACAGATGAAATATGGAAGCTTCATCTGTAAGAATATATGCTGTCTTGAATAAAGCCTTCGATATTTTGTATGGCATTGAAAACAAAGCGTTGGGATAGTAAGCAATAAAGACTATTGTAATCATAGAAAACATCAAAAGAATCATAATAACCTTACAAGTACCTGCAACTTGCATTGTTGTTCACTGAATAACGACATTCAACTTATCATTCATTTTAATTGTGTTTGTCTCCACGTAATAGAACATCGTAATCGTCCAGCATCAAAGACAAATCGTCAGGATGTATACAAAAACACCATAGCGTCAGTCCATAATGCATTCTGCAACTTGCATATATCATAATATTCTTTTTCGTGGTTGATTTTGAAATGACATGAATCGAATTGTGTTTCTCTGTGTAATAATGCGTTCTTCCATACATATCTTAGTCGTACAACATCAAAGAAAATTCGTCGGAATGCAATTTACATTCACATCTTTACATAAATGCATCCTGCCACTTGAATCATAATATTCCTTTTAGTGGTGGATCATGAATTGAGTTGTTTTTGTCTCTATAAAATAAACCATTCCTCCATACATAGTAATCGTCCTGCATAGCATCAAAGACAATTTGTCGAAGGTAGACCCGAACGCACTATCAAGTCAATTTGTATTCACATCCTGCAACTTCCTTTTCTTGGTTGATCATGAATTTGAATTTTGTTTGTCTAAGTAATAAACCATTCTTCCATACATCGTAATCGTCCAGCATAGCATCAAAGACAATTCGTCGGAATGTGGACAGAAAAGTCTGTATCTACCATGCCTCGACCACACACTATCAAGTCAATTTGTATTCATATCCTTCCATAAATGCTCCTCGAACACACACTATCTACTTGCATCATAATATTCTTTTTCGTGGTTGATCATGAACTGCCACTTGTGTTTATACAGGTAATGCAGCATTCTTCCATACATATCATAGTCGTACAGCATCAAAGAAAATCGTCGGATTGTAGACAAAAAAGTCTGTGGCCTTCCCGGTGCGCAATATCAAATCAATTTGTATTCACATCCTAACATAAATTCATTCTACCACTTGCATTATAATGTTCTTTTTCGTGGTTGATCGTGAATCGGATTGGGTTTATCTCCACCTAGCATGACATGTCTAAATTTCCGGCACATCAGAATATGATTTTCCATATTAGTATCGAGCCCAATTGTTGACCACGGTTTTCAATCACTTAGCAATAGCAAATCTTTATTAAACAAACTGTTCCAGATGAGGTACAAATGTTGCAATATATACAATTTAAGAAAAGTGTAGCATAAGTTCTGAAGTTGTGTATACAGTCAAAAATGAGAATGTGATCTATACGTTTATATAATCTACCAAAATTGGCGCAAGGGAGGAAGTGGTAATCTACATTTGTTTTTCCTGATCGTTTACTGTAGTAATCTTCTCTTGCTTGTGACTACTACACCACTTCAATGATTATTTTTTGTTTTTGTACTTTCCTCTAATCATTTTCTTCTTAGCTGCATTTTTTGTGCACCTTAGACTGACCCGCCTTGGGTTCAGCTTCGGGAAGTGTTTATTGCCTGCAAACACACAAAAATAATAACGTTCAACAGAGAGGCCATACACTCATGTCCACACGTGAGATTTTGGTTAAGTTGGGTTCGGTTAGGCTATTGTACACGAATCTTGGTATAATCCTATATCTAAAGTGCCAAGTTTCAGGTTTGGATGAGTTTCGCAAAAGAGTCTTCTTAAAATGGAGGTTTTAGACTAAATTCCATACCAAGACTAATTTGAGGGACCCATGTTGCAGAACGAACAACGACTTATGTAAGTCACGAAAAGTTCCGTTATAACTAAATCACGAGCAGCGTATCTGATATTTCAATTAGACAATAATCATTTTAAGGATTTTATTTTTATTTTCATATCCAACTGATTTTAGTACAAAATATTTTGCTTATCATCATTCAATCTTCCGAAAAAATAGCCAAAAGGGAAACTATTAGTTTGGCTCTGGCATAAGCTTAGTTTCACATAATGTAAGTTTTATTGCCTCAAAATAGTGGTGTAACTATGCCCCGGAAACAGTTGAAGGGATAAGCCAAAAAATGGGAGGAAATCCCCCTGAAAATATAAAGGGTTACATGTTAAAGGGATAAGCCAAAAATTATTTAAAAAAAATATGGGAAGTTGAGGTGAGGATAGATTTCCTCGTTCATATTTTATACAAAGTTAATTGTGTTTTTATGTAACCCGCATTATAGATGTAAACAAAGAACTGAGTCCAACAGTCTGTCCATATCTAAAACAATATCATTGATGCCACTACAACATAAAAATTAAAAAATGGAAAAGGATACGGAAGAAGAAATTGGAAGAGATAAAATAATTAAATATGCGCATTTAAGTCGGAACCTGATATGGAAAAAGAAATTGGAAGACATAAAACACCATTGTTATTTTCAGAAAAAATTTGGAAGAAATTGGAAGATATAAAACAATTAAATATGTGCCATTAAGTCAAAATATTATACGGAAGAAGAAATTGGAAGAGATAAAACAAAGGTCACTAATTGTTTCAATTGCATCTGAAAGACGCGACAAAAATCTTTCAACACATAAATCAAATGTATCAGTCACAAAGAGTTGTTGACATATACAGAACATCCACAAAATGAAAAAGAAACCAATACAAAAAAAAATGAATCATTTGAAGTTCAAATTTTACAACTATGTTATGCTCTCAGTTCATGTGCTCTTTTTTATGACATCCATTGTACGTGGAGGTTTTGGTTTTCTGTTTGCATGACTGAGTCCCATCTTTCTTTTACATCCTTGACAAACGTAGATGTGTGTGTATTACACCGGAGACATATAAATATGTGCGCATGTATTTAATTCTGAGAGGCATAATCAGAAAAATGGATAGATGTGATTGTGTCATAAGCACAACAAATAGAAAGTTATTGTAATCATCTATAACACTCAAAATTTACTTAACCCTGTTTTGAAGAAGAAATAAATGCCAACACCAGGTTGAGGTAAACAATATGAGCATACAAAAAAGAAAAAGGAAGAAAGACATTCTCTCATGATCCATGGAAAAATATAAAAGGAACCGGAGATAGAAGACATACATATAACATATTCCAAGTGAGTAGCAATATTCAGAGGTATGATCAACAAAATAAAACAAAAAAAAAGATCCGAAAGTGAATTTGGCAAAAGAGTCTTCTTAAAATGGAGATTTTAGACTAAATTACATGCGAAGACTAATTTGAGGAACCATACAAATCAAATTTCAAGTCATAATGCATTTTGCAGAACGAATGACGACTAATGTAAGTCACGAAAAGCTCCGTTATAATAAAGTCACAAGCAACGTACCTGATATTTGATTTGGACAATAATCACTTTAAGGATTTTATTTATTTTCATATCCAATTGATCTTAATGAAAAATATTTGGTTGATCATCATTTAATCTCTGCAAAAAGATCCAAAAGGAAATATATTAGTCTGACTCTGGCATAAGCTTAGTTTGACATCATGTAAGTTTTTCTGCCTTAGAATAGTGGTGTACCTATGCTCCAGAAGAAGACGAAGGAATAAGCCAAGAAATGGGAGGAAATCCCCCTGAAAATGTAAATGCTTACATGTTCAATGGATAATCCATAAATCATTAAAAAAATATATGGAAAATTTAAAATGAATAGAGATTTCCTCGTTAATAGTTTATACCAAATTAATTAGGTTCTTTTGTAACCCACATTCTACCCAAAACTAATATAAATGTAAACAAAGAACTGGGTCCAACAGTCTGTCCATATCCAAGAAAATATCATTGGTGACACTATAAAAAAATAGAAAATGGAACATAAGAATCAAGAAATAGAAAAGGATACGAAAAAAGATACTGGAAGAGATAAAACAATTAAATATGCGTTATTAAGTCGGAATCTGATGAAAAAGAAGAAATCGGAAGAGATAAAACACCATTGTTATTTTAAGAAAAAAATGGAAGAAATTGGAAGAGATAAAATAATTAAATATGAGGCAGTAAGTCGAAATCTTATACAAAAGAAGAACTTGGAAGAGATAAAACAAAGGTCACCATGAGTTCCTGACAAAAATAAAGTGGTATAAAAGAGCAAGTTTCAAATTTGGATGAGTTTCTCAAAAGAGTCTTCTTAAAATGGAGATTTTAAACTAAATTCCATACAAAAACTAATTTGAGTAACCATACAAATAAAACTATAAGTCATAATGCATGTTGCAGAATGAACGACGACTAATTTAAGTCACGAAAAGTTTCGTTATAACTAAATCACAAGCCGCGTACCTGATATTTCATTTGGACAATAATCACTTTAAGTATTTTATTTTTGTTTTCATATCCAACTGATCTTACTGCAAAATATTTGGCTTATCATCATTTAATCCTACGAAAGTAAATCCAAAAGGAAAAATATTAGTCTGGCTCTGGCATAAGATTATTTTCACATCATATAAATTTTGCTTCCTTAAAATAGTTGTGTACCTATTCTCCATAAGCAGTTAAAGAAATGAGCCAAAAAATGGGAGGAAATCCCCCCGAAAATTTAAAGGGTTATATGTTCAAGATTTAAGCCAAAAATCATTAAAACAATATATGGGGAAATTCAGGTGAATAGAGATTTCCTCGTTAATACTTTATACAAAATTAACTAGGTTCTTCTGTAACCCACATTCTACAAAAAACTAATATCTTCAGAAAAAGTTGGAAGAAACTGGATCAGATAAAATAATTAAATATTCGCCATTAAATCGAAATCTTAGGCGGAAGTGGAAGATACAAAGCAAAGTTCACCAACTGTTTCAATTGCATCTGACAGACGCGACAAACATCAACACATAAATCAATTGGATCAGTCACAAAGAGTTCCTGACATAAATAAGACATCCAGTAAATGAAAAAGAAACAAATATATAAAAAAATTGAAACAGTTTAAGTGCAAATATTACAGCTATGGTGTTCTCTCAGTTTTTGTGCTCCTTTTCCTGACATCCATTGTGCATAAAGGTTTTGGTTTTCTATTTGCATGGATGAGTCCAATCTTTCTTTTACGTCTTTGACAATGTAGTTGTGTGTATACTTCACGGGAGCCATATAAATATGCGCGCATGTCTTTATTTCTGAGAGGCATAATCAGAAAAATGGTGAGATGTGATCGTGTCGAAATTAAATTATACACATACATAAACAAAACAATTATAAAGTTATTGTAAGCATCTACAACACTCAAATTTGCTTAACCCTGTTTTTAAGAAGAAATAGATGCCAACACCAAGTTGAGGTAAACAATATAAACACACAAAAAAGAAATAAGAAAGATAGAAGTTCTCTCATGATCCATGGAAAAACATAAAAGGAACTGGCGATAGAAGACATACATATAACATGTTCCAAGTGAGTAGCAATATTCAGAGGTATGATCTACAGAACCAAAAAAAAAATGAGCCGAAAGTGGTATAAAAGAGCAATTTTCAAATTTGGATGAGTTTCTCAAAAGAGTCTTCTTAAAATGGAGATTTTAGACTAAATTCCATACGAAGACTAATTTGAGTAACCATACAAATAAAATTATAAGTCATAATGCATGTTGCAGAATGAACGACGACTAATTTAAGTCACGAAAAGTTTCGTTATAACTAAATCACGAGCGGCGTAACTGATATTTCATTTGGTCAATAATCACTTTAAGGATTTTATTTTTGTTTTCATATCCAACTGATCTTACTGCAAAATATTTGGCTTATCATCATTTAATCCTCTGCAAATAAATCCAAAAGGAAAAATATTAGTCTGGCTTTGGCATGAGATTATTTTCACATCATGTAAATATTTCTTCCTTAAAATAGTGGTGTACCTATGGTCCAGAAGCAGTTGAAGGAATAAACCCCAAAATGGAAGGAAATCCCCCTGAAAATTTAAAGGGTTACATGTTCAATATTTAAGCCAAAAATCCTTAAAACAATATATGGGGAAGTTCAGGTGAATAGAGATTTCCTCGTTAATACTTTACACAAAATTAATTAGGTTCTTCTGTAACCCACATTCTATAAAAAACTAATATTTTCAGGAAAGAAATTGGAAAAAATTGGATGAGATAAAATAATTAAATATCTGCCATTAAATTGAAATATTATACAGAATAAGAAATTGGAAGAGATAAAACAAAGTTCACCAACTGTTTCAATTGCATATGACAGACGCGAAAAACATGTACCAACACATAAATCAAATGGATCAGTTACAAAGAGTTCCTGACATAAATAGGACATCCAGAACATGAAAAAGAAACCAATACAGAAAAAATTTGAAACAGTTGAAGTGAAAATATTACAACTATGTTGTTCTCTCAGTTCATGTGCTCTTTTTATGACATCAATTGTGCGTGAAGGTTTTGGTTTTCTATTTGCATGGATGAGTCCCATCTTTCTTTTACGTCTGTGAAAAATGTAGTTGTGTATATATTTCAAGGGAGACATAAATATGCGCGCATGTCTTTATTTCTGAGAGTCATAATCAGAAAAATGGTGAGATGCGATCTTGTTGAAATCAAATTATACATCTACACAAAATTATAAAGTTATTGTAAGCATCTACAACACTCAAATTTGCTTAACCCTGTTTTGAAGAAGAAATAGATGCCAACACCAAGTTGAGGTAAACAATATAAACATACAAAAAAGAAATAAGAAAGATAGAAGTTCTCTCATGATCCATGGAAAAAGATAAACGGAATTGGGGATAGAAGACATACATATAACATGTTCCAAGTGAGTATCAATATTCAGAGGTATGATCTACAAAACCAAAAAAAATTAAAAAATGACTCGAAAGTGATATAAAAGAGCAAGTTTCAAATTTGGATGAGTTTCGCAAAAGAGTCTTCTTAAAATGGATATTTTAGACTAAATTCCATACGAATAATAATTTGAGGACCCATACAAATAAAATTATAAGTCATAATGCATGTTAAAGGATGAACGACGGCTAACTTAATTCACGAAAATTTCCGTTATAACTAAGTCACGAGCAGCGTACCTGATTTTTCATTTGGACAATAATCACTTTAAGGATTTTATTTTTTTCATTCATATCCAACTGATCTGACTGCAAAATATTTGGTTTATCATCATTTAATCATATGCAAAAAAAAATCCAAAAGGAAAATTATTATTATGGCTCTGGCATAAGCTTATTTTCCCATCATGTAAGTTTTTCTTCCTTAAAATAGTGGTGGACCTATGCTCCAGAAGCAGTTCAAGGAATAAGCCAAAAAATGGGAGGAAATCCATCTGAAATTTTAAAGGATTACAAGTTCAAGGGATAAGCAAAAAATCATTAAAAAAATATACAGGGAAGTTCAAGTGAATAGAGAATTCCTTGTTAATACTTTATACGAAATTAATTAGGTTCTTCTGTAACCCACATTCTACAAATAACTAATATTTTCAGAAATAAAATTGGAAGAAATTGGATGAGATAAAATAATTAAATATGTGCCATTAAATCAAAATCTTAAACGGAATAAGAAATTGAAAGAGATAAAACAAAGGTCACCAACTGTTTAGATTGCATCTGACAGACGCGACAAACATCTATCAACATATAAATCAAATGTATCAGTTACAAAGAGTTCCTGACATAAATAGGACATCCAGAAAATGAAAAAGAAACCAATACATAAAAAAATATAAACAGTTGAAGTTAAAATATTATAACTATGTTTTCTCTCAGTTCATGTGCTCTTTTCTTGACATCCATTGTGCATGAAGGTTTTGGTTTTCTATTTTCATGGATGAGTCCCATCTTTCTTTTACGTTTTTGAAAAATGTAGTTGTGTGTATATTTCACGGGAGACATATAAATATGCGTGCATGTCTTTATTTATGAGAGGCATAATCAGATGTGATCGTGTTGAAATCAAATTATACATCTACATAAACATAACAATTATAAAGTTACTATAAGCATCTACAACACTCAAATTACTTAACCCTGTTTTGAAGAAAAAATTGATGCCAACACCAAGTTGTGGTAAACAATATAAGCATACAAAGAATTAAAAACAAAGAAAGACGTTCTCTCATGATCCATGGAAAAAGATAAAAGGAACTGGTGATAGAAGACATACATATAACATGTTCCAAGTGAGTACCAATATTCAGAGGTATGATCTACAAAACTAAAAATAAATAAAAAAATGAGCCGAAAGTGATATAAAAGAGCAAGTTTCAAAGTTGGATTAGTTTCGCAAAAAAGACTTCTTAAAATGGAGATTTTAGACTAAATTCCATACGAAGACTAATTTTGGGAACCATACAAATAAAATTATGTCATAATCCATGTTGCAGAATGAAAGACGGCTAATTTAAGTCACGAAAATTCCGTTATAACTAAATCACGAGAAGCCTGCCTGTTTCATTTAGACAATAATCACTTTAAGGATTTTATTTTTATTTTCATATCCAACTGGTCTTACTGCAAAATATTAGGCTTATCATCATTTAATCCTCTGCGAAAAAAATCCAAAAGGAAAAATATTAGTCTGGCTTTGACATAAGCTTATTTTCATATCATGTAAGTATTGCTTCCTTCAAATAGTGGTGTACCTATGCTCCAGAAGCAATTGAAGGAATAAGAAAAGAAAGATGAGGAAATCCCCCTGAAAATTTAAAGGGTTACATGTTAAAGGTATAAGACAAAAATGATTAAAAAAGATATGGGAAAGTTCAAGTGAATATCGATTTCCTCGTTAATACTTTATACAAAATTAATTGTATTTTTCTGTAACCCACATTCTACACACAACTAATATAGATGTAAACAAACAACTGAGTCCAACAGTCTTTCCAAATCCAAGACAATATCATTGGTGACACTACAAAAGATTACAAAATTAAAGTTAAGAATCAAAAAATGGGAAAGGATAAGGAAGAAGATATTAGAATAGATAAAACAAATGCCATCATTGTTATTTTCATAAAAAAATTTGAAGAAATTGGAAGATATAAAATAATTAAATATGCGACATTAAGTCGAAATCTTATACGGAAGAAGAAATTGGAAGAGATAAAACAAAGGTCACCAACTGTTTCAATTGCATCTGACAGACGCGACAAACATTTATCAACACATAAATCAAATGGATCAGTCACAAAGAGTTCCTGACATAAATAGAACATCCAGAAAATCAAAAAGAAACCAATACAAAAAAAAAAAATTAAATTGTTGAAGTTAAAATTTTATAACTATGTTATTCTTTCAATTCATGTCCTATTTTTTCCGACATCCATTGTGCATGAAGGTTTTGGTTTTCTGTTTGGATGGCAGAGTCCCATCTTTCTTTTACGTCTTTGACAAATATAGTTATGTGTATATCTTTCCGGAGACATATACATATGCGTGCATGTCTTTATTTTTGAGAGGCAAAATCTGAAATACCGTGAGATGTGATCTTGTCGGCATCAAATTATACATTTACATAAACATAACAAATAGAAAGTTACTGTAAGTATCTAGAACACTCAAATTTACTTACCCCTTTTTTGAAGAAGAAATGGATGAAAACACCAATTTGAGGTAAACAATATAAGCATACAAAAAAGAAAAAAGAAAAAAAGACGTTATCTCAAGATCCATGGAAAAAGATAAAAGGAACTAGCAATAAAATACATACATATAACACGTTCCAAGTGAGTAGCACTATTAAGAGATATGATCTACAAACCAAAAATAAAATAATAATGAGTCGAAAGTGATATAAAAGAGCAAGTTTCAAATTTGGATGAGTTAAAGAGTCTTCTTAAATGGATATTTAAGACTAAATTTCATATGAAGACTAATTTGAGGAACCATACGAATCAAATTATAAATCATAATACATGTTGCAGAACGAACGAAGGCTAATGTAAGTCACGAAAATTCCCGTTATAAATAAGTCACGAGTAGCGTGCCAGATATTTCATTTGGAAAAAGATAAGTTTAAGGATTTTATTTTTATTTTCATATCTAAATGATCTTACTGCAAAATATTTGGCTTATCATCATTCAATCCTCTGCAATTAAATCCAAAAGTAAAAATATTAGTCTGGCTCTTGCATAAGCTTATCTTCATATCATGTAAGTTTTGTTTTCTTAAAATAGTGGTGTACCTATGCTCCAGAAGCAGTTGAAGGAATAAGCAAAAAAATATGAGGAAATCCCCCTGAAAAATTAAAGAGTTCCATGTTAAAGGGCTAAGCCAAAAATGATTAAAAAAATATGGGGAAGTTCAAGTGAATATCGACTTCCTCGTTAATACTTTATACAAAATTAATTGTGTTCTTCTGTAACCCACATTCTACACACAACTAATATATATGTAAACAAACACTGATTCCAACAGTCTGTCCATAACCAAGACAACATCACTGGTGACACTATAAAAGATTAGAAAATGGAAGTTAAAAATCAAAAAATGGAAAAGGATACGGAAGAATAAATTGGAAGAGATAAAACAAAGTCCATTATTTTTATTTTCATAAAAATATTTGAAGAAATTGGAAGAGATAAAATAAATAAATAGACGCCCTTAAGTCGAAATCTTATACAGAAGAAGAAATTGGAAGAGATAAAACAAAGGTCACCAACTGTTTCAATGGCATCGGACAGACGCGAGACACATCTATCAACACATAAATCAAATGGATCAGTCACAAAGAGTTCTTGACATAAATATAACATCCATAAAATGTAATAGAAACCAATACAGAAAAAAATTGAAACAGTTGAAGTTCAAATTTTACGACTATGATATTCTCTCAGTTCATGTCCTTTTTTTTTGACATCCATTGTGCATAAAGATTTTGGTTTTTTGTCTGCATGGCTGAGTCCCATATTTATTTTATGTCTTTGAAAAATGTAATTGTGTGTATATTTAACCGGAGACATATAAATATGTGCGCGTGTCTTTATTTCGGAAAGGCATAATAAGAAAAACGGTGAGATGTGATTGTGTCGAAATCAAATTATAGATTTACATAAACATAAAAAATAGAAAGTTACTGTAAGCATTTACAACAATCAAATTTTATTAATATTGTTTTAAATAAGAAATAGATGCCAGCACCAAATTGAGGTAAACCATATAAGCATACAAAAAAGAAAAAAAAAAGAAAGACGTTCTCTCATTGTCCATGGAAAAAGATAAAAGGAACTGGCTATAAAAGACATATATATAACATGTTCCAAGTGAGTAGCAATATTAAGAAGTATGATCTACAAAACCAAAAAAAAAAAAGAGTCGAAAGTGATATAAAAGAGCAAGCTTCAAATTTGGATGAGTTTCCCAAAAGAGTCTTCTTAAATAGAGATTTTATACTAAATTCCATACGAAGAATAATTTGAGGAACCATACAAATCAAATTATAAGTCATAATGCATGTTGCGGAACGAACAACGGCTAATTTAATTCACGAAAAGTTCCGTTATAAATAAGTCACGAGCAACGTGCCTGATATTTCGTATGAACAAAAATCACTTTAAGAATTTTATTTTTATTTGCATATCAAACCGATCTTACTGCAAAATATTTGGCTTGACATCATTTAATCCACTGCAATTAAATCCAATAGTAAAAATATTAGTCTGGTTCTTGCATAATCTTTTTTTCATATCATGTAAATTTAGCTTCCTAAAAATAGTGGTGTACCTATGCTCCAGAATCAGTTGAAGGAATAAGCAAAAAAATATGAGGAAATCCCCCTGAAGATTTAAAGGGTTGCAAGTTAACGGGAGAAGCCAAAAGTTACTAAAAAAAATGGGGAAGTTCAAGTGAATATCGACTTCCTCATTAATACTTTATAAAAAAATTAATTGTGTTCTTCTGTAACCCACATTCTACACACAACTAATATAGATGTAAACAAACAACTGAGTCCAACAATCTGTCCATATCCAAGATAATATTATTGGTGACACTGCAAAAGATTATAAAATGGAAGTTAAGAATCAAAAAATGGAAAAGGATACAGAAGAATAAATTGGAAGAAATAAAACAAAGGACATCATTTTTACTTTCATAAAAATATTTGAAGAAATTGATAGAGATAAAATAATTAAATATACGCCATTAAGTCGAAATCTTATACAGAAGAATAAATTGGAAGAGATAAAACAAAGGTCACCAACTGTTTCAATTGCATCGGACACACGCAATTGAAACATATATCAACACATAAATCAAACCGATCACTCACAAAGAGTTACTGACATAAATAGAACATCCAGAAAATGAAAAACAAACCAATACAGAAAAAAATTGAAACACTTGAAGTTCAAATTTTACGGCTATGTTATTCTCTCAGTTCATGTCCTCTTTTTTATGAAATCCATTGTGCACCAAGGTTTTGGTTTTTTGTTTGCATGCTTGAGTCCGTGCTTTATTTTATGTCTTTCAAAAATGTAGTTGTGTGCATATTTCACTGGAGACATGTAAATATGAACGCATGTCTTTTGCGATCGTGTCGAAATCAAATTATACATTTACATAAACACAAAAAATATAAAGTTACTGTAAGCATCTACAACACTCAAATTTTATTAACTCTGTTTTGAAGAAGAAATAGATGCCAACACAAGGCTGAGGTAAACAATATAAGCATACAAAATGGAGAAAAGAAAGAAAGACGTCTCTCATGATCCAGGTAAAAGGATAAAAATAAAGACTGTTTCTCATGATCCATCGAAAAAGATAAAAAGAACTAGCGATAAAAGACATACATATAACATGTTCCAAGTGAGTAGCAATATTGAAAGGTATGATCTACATAACCAAAGAAAAAAAATGAGTCGAAAGTATCATAAAAGAGCAAGTTTTAAATTTGGATGAGTTTCGCAAAAGAGTCTTCCTCTAATGGAGATTTTAGACTAAATTCCATGCGAAGACTAATATAAGGAACCATTAAAATAAAATTATAAGTCATAATGCATGTTGCAGAACGAACGACGGCTAATGTAAGTCACGAAAGTTTTCCGTTATAAATAACTCACGCTCATCGTACCTGATATTTCATTTGGACAATAATCACTTTAAGGATTTTAGTTTTATTTTCATATCCAACTGATCTTACTTTAAAATATTTGGCTTATCATCATTTAATCCTCTGCAATAAAATCCAAAAGGACAAATATTAGTCTGGCTCTGGAATAAGCTTATTTTCACATAATGTAAGTTTTGCTTTCTTAAAATACTGGTGTACCTATGCTCCAGAAGCAGTTGAAGGAATAAGCCAAAAAATGGGAGGAAATCTGATGGACACATTTATGTGTCTATTATGTCTCAATTATAGGTATTGGTAGTGCTCGATTTTATATTTATTGTGTTATTTTATGTCTTTGTAGGTATTTATAAATAAATAAGCCCTTGCGGAGAAATGAGCTCTAAAAGTAGAGTTTTACACCCTGGAGAAAATTACTAAAGGCACCCCAGAATTGCGCTAAACGCTCCTGGAGTAGTTTTTAAAAACACCCCAAAAATTACTATTTCCACCCCAATTGCTAAAGGGATACCCGTATAGGATTAGGGGGAGGACACTTTCTTCTCAAATTCAAATAAAATTTTTTGACTGGAAAATATTTGTTATCACTGGCAGTTGGATCGATCGATTTTTGGAGGGGTTAGAGGTATATTAAACCTCTGATTTTTGTTGGGTAGACGTGATATGGATATAGGAAGATATTGTGGTGGTTGGGATCGATCAAATTGGGCTTGATTCTCGGTTTGAAGAGAACAAGGAGAAACGAGAATATCACGCGTCGATGATATTCTGTGGAGGAGTGGCGTGTGTTTACAGCATGTTCAAAGCAATCTGAGACGTGTGCACAACCTGTTTATGCGTGATTGAATGATTATTGGCAGCTACAGGCACAGACGAAGGCAAGAAAAGAAAGAAAATAAACCGAGAATATATTCTCTTTACTGCGAGTTATGGTGAAGATTGGAGGAATTAATGTGGTTCTGTCGAGTATTTATATGGCTCTTGGGTACCAGATAAGGTTGTCGAGAGTTGGGGGTCGAGTGATTGGGTAAAAGAACAGAAGGTTGCAGAGCAGATATTTCTGCTGCTGCAGAAAAGAAGAAGAAGAAGAAGAAGAACATACTACGCTTGTAGTCTGTCGTTTAAAACTGCCATTGTTTCTCCCATGAATGACAGTTTTCTGCGACAGATAAAAAAAATAGTTTTCTGTAACAGTCATTGTAGCAGTTTTGTAACGACTTTGCAGCGTAACAAAACTTAGTTTTCTTATCTTTTCACCTCTTGTAAGCACTTTTGAGCAAAAAAAATGAATTTTGAGCATGTCCACAAGATAAGTTAAACCCCAACACTAGTGCGACGGAGGAGGCTGAATATCATCATTGCGGTAATGAATTTAATTACTTATTAAATTTTAGCACCGATTTTCAATGATAATATGATTTCTATTAATTATTTGTTATTTTGTATGATGTCGCATGCTTAGTTCTAATTACTCTTGATGCGTCATGCTTACAACTTACAAATAATGTTTTATGAAACCTATTTTTGGCAGAGAACTAGAGTCACAACTTCTCTTATTTGAGTTATATTGTCTAGAGTTAATGACTAAACCACAAATACATGAAAAGTAGCCGAATCCTAAGTCCCAGTAACTCTCGCCCACATTTTGTTAATATTGTGCATATAATTTTATTTATTAAATCTAAAAAAAAATTTCCTTCACAATTGTGATACGAATCCATTTTTACCATTATCACTACGATCACATAGAAAAATCTTAATCATTTTGGCGCCGCCGACGAGGATTTGTGATTAGGTAGAATATTTAGGTTTATTTTTATTTATTTTCATTTGTTTCTTTTGACGTTTCTTTGGGTGTTTCTTTGATTTGCAGGTTTGAATTTGGATACTAAGGACTTGAAATAAATCTTAAAGCTAAAAGAGACGAACAAAAAAAAAAGACAAATAATTTTTTTTTAGGATTTTTTTTATTATGTTTTTTTTTTAGATATTTGGACTTTGGGACTTAATTATTCTAAGCCCTACGGAAGGTTATATAATAAAAATAAAATAAATTAAATATAAATTGTGTGCAGGGAAGGACGACGATTACGATATCGTCTCGGCCCCTCGGGTTCGCACATTGACACCTGAGTCAGTTGTCCAAGTCGCTAACAGCGGTTCATCGCCCGTCTGGTACAGGAGGTAAGTTTTTCGAAACACCCGCGAATCTCCTGTAAGCGGGTTTACTGTCCCCCTTAAGGTGATTATTTGTTGAGGAGTGAATTGGCTGTTTTAATTACCTAGTAAAGGGAAAGAACTGGCCATATAAGATAAGGGTTCGGATTTCATCACCGTTTCCTTATTGCACGCCTTAGGAAAACGAAATCTAATGCGAACCCAAGCTTAAAATTTGATTAGAGAGAGACCGATAGGGTAACGAGCTTGATAGGAAAGTCTTTCGAAGGATATTGGTTACTCTTTTAAGCACACTTTAAAATTCATGATGACTGATATAAGTTGAAACGTGCCTCCTTGTAATGCCGGCGAGACCTTGCACTAGTAGAAAAGTGAGATTTAGTAACAGTTCAAGCTTTTATAAGGTAACAGTTCGTAAAATTCCTGTTACTAAATGTTAGGTTTTTAAATAACGGTAACACTTTTCATAAGAACTGTTATATAATGTCATCTAGGTTGTATACTGGAACTGATTTTATAGTAAGTGTTACTATATCCCCTATAACATATTTAGTATGTCACCATATTTTACATTACCGTGACAGTTCTTTAGAAAAACTGTTACTATATACCTATGTTACTGTAATATATTTAATATTTCACCATAGCCGACATTATCGTAACAATTTTTAAACCAACTGTTACTGTATAATTATGTTAATATACATTTTTATAAAGTAACTATTACTATAAAGCAACTATATAGTTATGGACCAACATTTAACTTCTTGATTTAACTTCAAGCACTTGAGCCATGGATCGTATAGATGGTTACCTATGGATTGAGAAAAAATCAATTATAATACGAATAATAAGTGGTATGATATGTACGAATACTAAAAATATAAATTCTATTGTAGTTGCGCGATGACAATGACGGTGTTTGGTAGCGAAGCTTGTGGTGGAGGTATAGTTTACGGTTTAATGAGAATAAGTATTTTCTTTGGATCACACTAAACAAAAATAAAACATGGAAGAGTGCTTCAAGATTTATAGTTAAGATTAATTTTATAGAATTTATATTTCATGTCCAAATAGGCCAAAAGCATGCTGGTGGACATCGGCAGACATAGTGGTTATGGTTGTGGCGGCGATGGTGATGATGGTTGCGGAAGTGCTGATAGTGGAGTTGGTTGTGGCGCTAGTGGTGGAGGTGGTGGTAGTCAGTAAAAATTGTAACCTTATACCATTTTTTATGGCAGTTTCAATAAAAATTGTTACTGTTACTCAAGTTATAGCAATAGTGTGTTGTCAAACATGTTACGCTAATGGTAATAGTTTTATGTAATTAGCTACCGTAGAAATTATATCAGTAACATATATTTTTTAAATTGTTACTGAAAATTACTAACAGTAACAGTTTTAGAATTTATGAGTCATTTTTAATAGTCATTTCGTAACAGGGGCTTTAGTAACACCGCAGAAAAAACTAAAACTGTTACAGAACATCATTTTTCTACTAGTGTTGGGTATCAAAGCTCCTTTGAGCTTCCCTCATCTCTGTTTCACTTACATTAGCTCAGATTGATTCCAGAGGGGTGTGCTCAAATTGTAACGAATTCCCTTTGGAAAGATAGAAGATGTTCTAAAAACAATCTAAGTGGAGCCATCATGCTTTTTGTTTGCTAGAAATCTTTAGGTTTGCTTTGGTCGAGTCAGCCTTGTTTGTGACTATGTATAATTCCCTTGCAATTAAGAATGCCAAACTGGTATGATAGAGGCCAATATATTGAATATCGACCTGAAGTTGAATATGGACATCATCATTTTTATAACCATGGTGGGAATAGTAGTGGGAACGCCAACCTTTCCAAGGTTATGGTTCATACCATGGTAAGCCCAATTACTATCCACACAAGAATTTGTCTTACGAGCAAAACTCTTATAATTCCTCTCCTTTAGATGAGGCACGTAGGATAATTGAGTCATCACGTCGTAGGTTACTTGAGTCAACATATGAGTCAACTGAGATAAATGACTTAATTATGGACGAAAGAATCGCAACCAATAATGAACCTTTTATACATGATACCATCAGGAAGTCTTCTGAGTGGATTGAGAATCGTTTGTTAGAGGCGCATAATGCTCGATATAATGTTTCCAATAATACCATTGAAAATGAGGATAATTATTCACATAATCAAGATAAAAAGTTTAGAATTGGTAACATTAATTGTTTAGATGAGTTTCGGTCATTTTCATGTTATTATGATTGTGATGAGGATAATATTGATGAAGAATCTGAAATATATAGGCATAGTGATGAGGAGTATCTTACTCCCAATGAGATTTATAATGATAATGTTAATTCTAGTACGAATCCAAATTATTTTAATAATTATTCACCTATTCAAAAGGACGAGGATTTGACTAGAAAGATCCCCATTTTAGACGATGTAGTATTTCCTTTTCACGAAGCCAGCGAAGGTTTAGAGGAACGGTTTATTCCGAAAATGCTATTTTAGAGTCTAGCGACTTAGAAACAAAAGTCTTAGACGAAGAAGATAGACCTGTAGAGATGAGTAAAGATGCACTACCTAATAATAACTTAGAAGAATCAATTGACCATTTTCAATAATCTAATGATCCAGAAATTAGGGAGATTGTGACTAGTCTAGCTAGAGACACTGAAAACTCCAAGTTTGGGGGTGATTATCACCTCCATAGTGCCTTACCTTTAACTCTCAGAAAGTCCCTTCACTTAGGACTTGATATATGTGCCTCCACCATTGTGCCAGATTACCGTCATACTAGCTCTCCCGAACCTAATAATGTCCAAGAAGAAGTTCATTCGTTAGGAACCCATCTTATGGTTTATGTGGTTAGCCCAGGCAATAACATCCAGATTGACTTTGTTTTCCCACCAAATAGTTTTCTTCCAAATGTGGAAACGTTTATATTTCAAATGGGTCGAATATTAAGTTTTGAGATTAAACCTATATGCTTTAGGAAATTAGAATTGACACATTTGCTTAAGAATGACCACTACTCTCACTGTGGTCAACTATGTAAGTCAAACCTAATTGACTTAGAGGATCCTCAATTATTTAGGTTATTACTTTGTGCTTCTAAGTTCTTAATTGAGTTCTTACAGACTCTAGGACCTAATAATTTAGATCTCACTTTTGAGGAAATCTAACCCATGAGAACTTTTTATCTAGACCCTTTTATAGATCCTGAACCCGAACCACAAATAGATGTAGTTGTCTTATACAAAAAATTAGATAAGGGTATATTAGGTATCCTCTTGGTCTGTTTCCGCTTCCTCATCTTGTGGTATGCTCTATTTGGTTTTAAAGACCCACAGTTATTCCGGCTATTGTTATACGATTCGAGGTGACTAATCCTTTCTAATGTCTGGCTGAAGAATTTAACTTAGCACTTCTTTGGAGGTAACTCATTCTCATGCAACACGGTAATATCCTTCCTTAACTATTTTGCTTCAAATGGTAATCGTTTCTCCATGTTAATGTTTTTAATTTCATCTTTAGAACATTGAGGACAATGCTAGATTTAAGTTTGGGGGTATGGGAGAAACTTTTTAGTTGCAATAAATATACTTCAGATCCTAGAAATTTATGCCTATTAAGGATAGAATTAACCAATCTAAGTGGATGGAAGCATTTTTGTTTTAGGAGTTGAGGAACCAATCTGACTAGATGGTAACATATATAGAGTCTATCATAAAAGCACAGAGCTCAGGTGTTAGAAATAACATGATAGTTTCGCCATATTTCGCTGAGTCCCTTTCACTTTCTATTTTTATTTTTATTTTATTTTAAGTGATTTGGTGGGGCACACGATTCAAGTTGTTACCATTGCTAGGGTGAAATAGAGTGATTGAGGTACCCTTCAAAAAAAAAAGTGACCAGACCAATAGATCAATCAGAATAAATACTAACACTTGGATAGCAGTATGTGTGTGTTCTCCCTGTCTCTGTCGCCTAAACAAGCGTGGAATGCAGGATCCACGGGAATTACCATGTAATATGCTGAGAAGAAGCATGCGCTTGGATCCACAAGATCTAATCATGTTGTTAGTTCTTAAAATAATAATAAATAAATGTGTATTTAATAAAGTCGACCACTGGTACCCTTGTATATACCAGTTGTGTTGACCTAGAGTTAGGATTATCGACCACTGGTAACCTTGTATATGCAAGTCATGTTGATATTAGTCAGACCAGTATCTCAGTCATTTAGGATAGGTTCATCTTGGCAGAGGCCTTCAGAGACAGATATGGGAAACACCATTCACCTTTAAAGCGTCTACATTTTTATCTATATCCATCTTCTTGATCTTTTCATGTGATTAGTTTGACTCCGAGTATGATATCCATAGTGCAACTATCTGAGTAGATTTCTGTCACTTATATATGAATTTTAGTATGCTTGAGTGCAAACTTGTATACAACAATTGGAATTTCGCATCAAGGTTCTTCCTCTTATAGTCAATAATTGTATGCCAACCAAGCAGATTCTTTAGCGCCTTCCAAGGTTTTGCGTAGACGGCTAGGGTCTGGAGTAAATATTTTGTGGGTACACCTCTGGTAAACCCTCCTAAGATTAACTCGGTCACTAGGGACACCTAGTGATTTAGGATTTTATTTTCCATGCTAGTTTTGATCGAGTACTAGCAAATAATAAGTTTGGGGGTGTTGATAGACACATTTATGTGTCTATTATGTCTCAATTGTAGGTATTGTTAGTGCTCGATTTTATATTTATTGTGTTATTTTATGTCTTTGTAGGTATTTATAGAGAAATAAGCCCTTGTGGCGAAATGGGATCGAAAAGTAGTCTTTTACACCCTGTAGAAAATTACTAAAGGCACCCCAGAATTGCCCTAAAAGCACCCGGAGGAGTTTTTAAAAACACCCCAAAATTACTATTTCAACCCCAATTGCTAAAGGGACACCCGTACAGGATTAGGGGGAGACACTTTCTTCTCAAATTCAAGTAAAAATTTTTGGCGGTAAAATGTTTGTTATCACTGGCAGTTGTGTCGATCGATTTTTGGAGGGGTTAGAGGTAGATTAAACCTCTGATTTTTGTTGGGTAGACGTGATATGGATATTGGAAGATATTGTGGTGGTTGGGATCGATTTTTGGAGGGGTTAGAGGTAGATTAAATCCTGTTTTTAGAAAAAAAATTAAGGTCGCGTTTGGCACCTTTGATATCCCATCATAGGTTGGGTTATCACCAAAATAACCGTCAAAACATATTCTATTCTTTTTATTCTAAGTTTGGATAGGGATAGCATAACTTTCCTTAATTTTAGTAGGCTAAAAAAGCAAGGTTTCACTACTCTCCAAAATATCTAGGATACTGAAATCCTAACCCAGAATAGTCAGTTATTTGCTTTTAAAATAGGTAATTGTCCTATTATTTTTTTCACTTGACTCATTTTTCACGTTTATTGTTTAATTTTCCTATACTTTCTATTTACAAACTTATTTTATAACATAAATTAATAATAAAGTTAACTACTAGACAAACAAAATATAACATACACCCATAAATGATTTGGTGAAAAAACAAACAACATCTCTGCTAAATTATTTTATGTTAATCCTAATTAAGAAAGTGAAAACTCTAGCCTAGTCAAGTTTTATGTTGTCAAAGATGCCAAAAAGACCTTAAAGGATTTCTGAAAACGAGAATAAAAAAAGGATAGGTGCAGAGACTCAATAGAAGTTGTTCTAATAAATGGAGTCGACTGCGCGTGCGGCCCGAGTAGGAGGCCCGCTATGCCAAAAGCCAGAGAAACCCATCTCTCTTTTTCCTTTTTGGTCTTTGTTGTCTACTGTTCCAAAACTCTTCGATGCTCCAATTCATGATTAACCACAAAAAAGAACATTATCGTGCAAGTGGTAGAGTGCATTTATGTAAGGATGTGGATACAAATTGACTTGATATTGCGCATCGGGAAGGCAACAGACCTTTTTTTGTCTATATTCCGACGAATTGTCTTTGATGCTGGACGATTACGATGTATGGAAGAATGGTTTATTACATAGAGACAAATACAACTCATTTCATGATCAACCAAGAAAAGGAATATTATGATGCAAGTTGCAGGATGTGAATACAAATTGACTTGATAGTGTGTGTCCGGGGCACGGTAGAAGCAGACTTTTCTGTCACATTCCGACGAATTGTCTTTGATGCTAGACGATTACGATGTACGGAAGAACGTTTATTACTTAGAGACAAATACAACTCATTTCATGATCAACCAAGAAAAGGAATATTATGATGCAAGTTGAAGGATGTGAATACAAATTGATTTGATAGTGTGTGTTCTAGGAGCATTTATGAAAGGATATGAATACAAATTGACTTGATAGTGTGTGTTCGAGGCAAGGTAGATACAGACTTTTCTGTCCACATTCCGACGAATTGTCTTTGATGTTGGACGGTTACGATGTATGGAAGAACGTTTATTACTTAGAGATAAATACAACTCATTTCATGATCAACCATGACAAGGAATACTATGATGCAAGTTGTAGGATGTGAATACAAATTGACTTGATAGTGCGTTCCGCGCAGGGTAGCTACAGACCGACGAATTACCTTTGATGCTATGCTGGACGATTACGATGTATGGAAGAATGGTTTATTACTTAGACAAACACAATTCAAATTCATGATCAACCAAGAAAAGGAAGTTGCAGGATGTGAATACAAATTGACTTGATAGTGCGTTCGGGTCTACGTTCCGACAAATTGTGTTTGATGCTATGCAGGACGATTACCATGTATGGAGGAATGGTTTATTATATAGAGACAAAAACAACCCGATCCATGATCAACTAGAGGTGTAAAACGTGCCGGGCCAGCACAGCCCAGCCCACGAAATCACGTGCATAATGTGCTATGTGCCATGTTGTGTTGTGTCGTGCTAGAAGGTGTGTTGTGCTGGATTGTGCCAGAAAAATAAACGTGATGTGTCATGCTGTGCTGTGTCGAGCACGTTTATTTTATATTTCCCGACATAAATGTTTTCAAAATATTTAGGTATTATATATGTTATTATGAAAATAAGTTAACATAACGATAATAAAATGTCAATAATTAGCCAGAATAATGGTTCATATGTGAAACATACACAAAATGTGATGTATTGTGTCATGTAGTGTAATATTTTATACATATTATGACGTGCATTCTTAACGTTTTGTGATGTACCGTGCCACGTGTTTAATCGTGCCTCGTTTTGTGCTGGGCTACTATGCCAGTTAGTCAAATCTTGCCCGTCCCATGAAACTAAGATGCTGTGTCGTGTTGGGCTAAGTCACGTGTTGGGCTGAGATGTGCTTAAAGTTGTGCTGGGTTGTGCTCGTGCTGGCACAGCCCAGTTTACATCACTAGAAGGAGCATTATGATTCAAGTGGTAGGATGCATTCATGTAAAGATGTGAATGTAAATTGCATTCCGACGATTTTTCTTTGATGTTGTACGACTACGATATGTATGGAAGAACGCATTATTACACAGAGACAAACACTCTTTGATGTTGTTCGACTACGATATGTATGGAAGAACGCTTTATTACACAGAGACAAACACAATTCAATTCATGATCAACCACCAAAAACAATAATATGATGCAAGTTGCCGAATGCATTCATGACATGCTACAGACTTTTTTTGTCTCCATTCCGACGATTTGTCTTTGATGTTGTGCAATTACGACGTATGGGAGAATGGGTTGTTACATAGAGACAAACATCAATCAATCCATGATTAACCACGAAAAAGAATCTTATGATGCAACTGGAAAAATGCATTTATGTAAGGATATCAATACTAATCGACTTCGCTACCTGCGACATTTTTGCAGCCGATACAGAACATAGTGTAACAAATTTTAGCAACGAGCAAACACGCCATTACTAATTTCGGTCGCAACAGTTTTTGTATCCTAAAATTATCGTCCCAAACTAAAAATTAGTTGCAGATACTTAGACGTTACTAAATTTTCGCTAGTGTTGCAAAATCCTGAGTATGCCAAAGGAAGCCGACTTTCATTTTTAACGGTAAGAATTTAGCAATGGGGAGTTATCGTTGCTAAGCTTTTGTAACATAACAAGAAGGTCGGTCTTCGTCTACTAATCAAATAAACGCCTACTCATATTTCTATTAGAACATTCAATAATATCTTGTAGAAGGTTCTCGTTTCTACGGTGGACATTTCAAGAGGATTTACTTCTCCAAAAATTGATTAATCAAAACTAGAAAGTTCTGCTATGAATTCAGGTATAGAAATAAAAAAATTGGGTCCGGAAAAAAGGGAAGAAAACTATTGTATCCATAGTCATTTGTAAGAAAATCACCAAAATGATCAGAAATCGGTCATCATAAAATAAATAGACAATATAGTGATCATAACTATAATATGTTTGTCCAAACAAATATCCAGGCTATTGAAATTTAAAGGAAAAAAAAAACTAATCTTTCAAATTTGATCGAGTCTAACCTCGATAAATAAATACCCTTGGGACTGGTAAAAATATTTATTTACCGAGAGTTTTGTTTATCAATAAATGGATATTTATTTATTTAAAAATTAAAAAAAAAAATTACATATATAATTTTGATTTTTCTGGAAATTGGACAATTAGAAGAAGGTTTATTAAATAGTTAACGAACGTTTTTTCTAACTCACTCTATAGAAGTGTGATGGATGTTGAACGTTTATGAAATATCCTAACAAGAATAATGTATGTACAGACTGCGTGCACATGAGGAAGTTATCAAATAAGAAACTAATGAATATTTAGAGTGATCCTGAACTAGATGAATGTAGCACCATACCAATTATGTCATCAAAAGAGGCATTTTAAACAATAATATAAAAAAGGACTTGGTGCGATAAAAGCAAAATAATCCATAAATTATGCATGCATTGCAAGAGATACGAACAAAATCTTCAAGAAGTTATACGTTCATTACAGAAAGTTAATGATGAGATGCACTTCTATTCCAATGGAAGGGTAAAATAATCAACTTGAGATATATTTTCTGTTTTTAGAAAACATGATTGGTGATGATGATGATGCCAAATTAGGGTTAGAAAAGGAACTAATAATAAATAAAGGAGAGAACTTAACTTCGTGTTATATTGAAAACATAACATACGAAGCTGTACATATTATATCTATTGTATATGCTACTCTACTAGAGAGACATGGTCATAATAGATGATCATGGTATTAAGAAATTATAATACGAAGTATAACGCTCATCTTTTTAACTTCGTATATATGACAACGACATAATCTCGTATATATTTTTTATGATTATGTGAATGAGTTATGGTGAAGATTTCATCGTAGGAAACACCGTTTACATTTGTTTAAAGGAAGTACGTTTGTGAACTTGTTTCATGAATCTAATGGGAAATCAATAGATATATTGGTCCGGGTATTCTTTGTATGTATTCAATGGATGACCAATATGTGACATATGGTTTGGTGTAATGGATCCTAAGTAATCACCATGAGATGGTATGACCGATTCTTTAATTGGTGTGACCGATCTCAAGTATATGTGTAACCGATCCTTGTAATAGGTGTAACCGATCCTAGTGAGAGGTATGACCGATCACATGAAAATACCATGTGAAAATGGAACCGGTCTTGGTGAGAGGTGTACTGGTCATGGTGAGAGGTGTACTGGTCATGGTGAGAGGTTTAAACTATCCACATGAAAGGTGTAACCGATCCTGGTGAGTGGTACAACCAGTCATGGTAAGAGACATGATCTATCACAAGTAGGTACCACATTTAGGTATAACTGATCCTAGTAATTGGTATAACCGATCTAACCAATGTATGTGACTTGGTATGACCGATTACAACTAACCATTGTGACTTGGTGAATCCGATCGCATAGTAGTCATGGAATCTTGGTAGAACCAATTCGAAACTTGTTTGGAAGTGTGGTGGAAACGATTCCAAGATGCAAATCCGATTTTCCATGAATTACATATTTTCTTCATGAACTTGTGTAGATTCGGGATTAGGGTTTGTGATGTAAATATGTCAACATGCTTTGAACATGAGCATTAACTCTTATCATTTATTGTTCAAAGATATTCCTTGGTACTCAAGGTGTTCCTGTGGATAAATATTTGAGAAACTTGTAACTAAGGTTTTTAGTTTTATATTATTTAATTACCAGTCCATAGCTCTGGAGAATAAAAATTAGTAATATGCATTTACTAATTGGAGACTTTTTATTAGAGATTTCGAAAAAGATTGGACAAGATTTATTGGAATTAGGAAAATCGAATTTGGCCATTCATTGCATATCTTGAGTATAATTTCGGTTTTGGAAATTCCTTGATGTCCAATTAACTTTGGTCTACATATACCTAAGATTTTATTTCTAGAAAACTATCATAAGAACCAGGCAAACTTCATTTCTTGTAGTTCTGGTGGAGCCGTCTATTCGGAGAGGAAAGTACCCTAATTAGGAGAAATCTCTTACGACCGCTCGTTTAAAGACTTCTGAGATATCAGGAAGTTCTACGAGTACCATTGGTGTGAAAACTAGATATTACATGATTGTATTAGTTTTCGATTATCGATTTGATTGACTAGTGGTTGTTGAAAATAAGAGGGTGCCCGAATACTCCACAATATTTTACTTTTGATCACAACCTATTCAACCACCGTGTAAAACCTCTTGAAGAAACAATCACTAAAAGAATATTTCAACATGGTGTCCAACTGAAGTAGGATTAGTCTGAACTGGGAACCTTCTCTTCTTATATAAGGTTCTGGTTGATCTAAAACCCGGGTACCCTTAATGTTGCTAAGCTTTTGTAACATAAAACTAAAAATTTGGTCTTTGTATGTTGATCAAATAAATGCCTACTCATATTTGTATTTTAACATTCAGTAAATCTTGTAGAAGGTTCTCCTTGTTACAATATAACTTATATAAAATAATAGGCTTGGGACCTAGAAAAATTATTATATTAAAGAAATATTATATTATTGATAATGTAATTAATTATTATTTTATAATTAAATAATGTAAATTTTAAAAATAATTCCTAGTTTGGAGCTTGGATAATACTTGTAAATTAAGTAAATATCGAATAATTTTGTAAAAGTATTATATTATTGACTAAATGCAATACAAATACAAGCATTCCAAGTATTAATCAGACTTCAATACTACTTCTTGTTGCAGTACAACAATGTGGCTTCGGGTACTTTGACTCCATTATGAACTATAGGGGATAAAATACGACTTGATTTGTATTTCAAAGAAAAACAAACCAATATTAAATCATATTACGAGAAAATTTAATATGTATAAAATTTATTTTTTATTTATCTAGTAGAATATTATTTTATATATTGTTTGGGACCTAATATCATTAAGAGGATATTTTAAAATGTATTATTTTATGATTTTATCGAATTGATTATAAAGCATTAAGGGATCTGTTAAAGGTGTATATTATGCTAATTATATATATACGACATTACTGCACATTTGTATGTTTCCTTTTTAGTTTATTCTATAGAGAATTCTCTATTGTATTTTAGTCAATACTTGTGTATATATTGTGATTAAGTAATCCTTCTGAAGATCAATGAATTCACCCTCTTTCACTCACATGGCATCAAAGCCTGTGTTGTGAAAGTTGTAATGAAAAGACACTTGGGTGTTGTTTGTGTTTTCAGTCTCATCTCTGTTCCGGCTTTGTGGAGAATTCATGTTGGTAGTGGATCTCATTTGTCTTGTCTCTGTTTTGTCTTTCTGGAATATATTCGTTGGTAGTGGATCTCGATAAGTGTTCTTTTACCTTATAATCTTGTTATTTGTGATTATGGCTTACGAAAAGGATGATTCTTCAGAATCCGTTAATGTTCGACTGAATGGTACCAACTATACATATTGGGAATATGTTATGAGAATTTTTTTACTTGGGAAAGATGTTTGGGGATATGTTTCTGGTGATATTACGAAACCTACTGATCCTAGTGCTAGAGATTATAGTACTTTGATTGTAACCAGGAATCGTAACAATGCTAAAATAATTCACATATTCTGTCGGTTTAAATATTGGTATACATTTGGCGAAATTCCAGACTTTTAAAGAAATTTGGGATTATCTGAAGAAGTTGTTTTCACAATCGAATTTCGCCAACCAGTACCGATTAGAAAGTGGTATTAGGGCTGCTAGAAATGGGAATAAGGATATTCAGAAATTTTACTTCTTAATGACTAGTTTTTGGGATCAATTACCCTTAACCGAACCTGATGATCTTCGCACTCATATCCCTTATATGAAATATAGAGAAGAACAACGTTTGGTTCAATTTTTGATTGCATTCCGTGACGATTTTGAAGCTTTCAGAGGTTCTATATTACATCGGTCTCCACTGCCCAGTGTTCATTCAGTAGTTAGTGGATTTTTAGCCGAAGAACTGCGTTTAAGTTCTCAAGTTGGAAAAGGGATTTTTCCTTTCCCTTCGGAAAATGTTTTGGATTTTTCTTCAAAACCCCATTTTACTTCTAATAATCGATCAAATTATAGGACTACTAATGAAGAATGTAATTTTTGCAAGAAAAGGGGTCATTGGAAAGCTCGGTGTCCTTTACTTTTGAAGAAACAACAACGAGGGACTTTCATTAAGCCTCCACATATTGCTGCTTCTACTTCATTTGGAACTGAGGGACAAACTGCATCTTATCTTCTTGAACAACTACAAAAGCTTCTCTCATCCCAGCAATCGCATGCTTTGACCACAAGATGTCTCCTTGTATAGGTTTTTCTACTTCTGACATATCAGGTACATGTGATCCACTTTGATTTTTGATTCTACAACTTCTCATCATATGACTAAAGATATTTCTTGTTTCACTTACTTGTCTTAAGCATCAATTGGTTATCTTGGAAAATTGCAAGATCACAATATTTCTGACTGTACTGGGTGTTAACTTGCAAAATTTTCTTCCTTACCTTTCAATAAAAGCACTTCCGTCTCTACTATTTTTTTTTAGTTCATTATGATGTTTGGGGGCCTATTTCCATTCCAACAAAATGTGTCTCTAGATATTATGTTTGTTTTATTGATGATTATTCTCGTTATTGTTGGTTTTTCTTATGAAGCATCGACATGAATTTTTCGGTATTTATCAATCCTTTCGTAACATGGTGAAAACTTAATTTTCTGTTGTCATAAAATGTTTCCTTTATGATTTAGCTGGAGAGTACAAAAATAATGAATTTAGTCAACTTCTTTCCTTTGATGAGACGGTTTATCAAATATCTTGTACTGATACACTAGAATAGAATGGGGTTGCCGAAGGTAAACATAGACACCTCCTTGAAACTGCTCGTGCTTTGTTACTGTCTTCTTGTGTCCCTGCTAAATTTTGCGAAGAAGCTGTTTAACAGCAAATTATGTCATCATCGTATTCCTACTATGCTCACCATTGGTATTTCTCCTTTTGAACGATTGTACAGAAAAACATAAAACTATTCTTCGTTAAAAGTTTTCGGTTGCACTTGCTTTGTTCTCAAACCTAGACGTGAAATTACTAACAAGTTATCGTCTAAATCTTCTTTGTGTGCTTTCCATGGATATGCGGATAGTCAAAAAGGTTATCGTTGTTATGATCTAAGTACTCAAAATTTATATGTCTCTCGTTATGTTGTTTTTATCGAGCATATTTCATTCTTTTCTATTCCATCTGATTCCAATAGTGATAACATATATGAATTGTTCCGTATAGATCCTTTTGATGATATTGAAAATCCTCTTTGTCAAATATTTCTTCCTCCACTCCTCCTATTGATCCTGGCAGGCTCAATCATATGTCGGAAGAGAACACAAATTCCCCTACTTCTTCCGTGGTTGTGTCCTCATCGCTTCCGGAGATTGGAGATCCCGTTATACCTCATTATCCTTCTCGACAACGTAATCCTCCAAACAGGTTTGGTTACTCTCCTAGAGATTTTGGTATTTCATGTAATTCCAATCAATTTTCTTCTTTTTTTACTTATATTCATTCTCTATCTGATCCAACCTCCTACAAGGAGGTTTTTGTTATCCATTGTGGTGAAATGCTATGGAGGAAGAACATTCAGTCTTGCATAGAACATGCACATGGGTTTTGGTTTCCCTACCTCCATGTAAGCATGATGTAGGTTCTAGATGGGTTTATAAGATCAAAACTAAGTCGGATGGTTCTGTTGAGCGCTACAAGAATCGTCTTGTTTCTAAAGGTTTTACTCAAGAATATGGAATTGATTATGATGAGACATTTTCTCCCATGGAAAAATGACCTTTGTTCGTCCTTTTATTGATGTAGCTTCTATACGAAAATGGAAGTTATCTCAAATGGATGTGAATAATTCTTTTATAAATGGAGATCTTTCCTAAGAAGTTTATATAGTTCCGCCTCCTAGTGTTCCACATAAACAAGGAGAAGTTTGTAATATTTGAAAGGATTTATATGGACTTAAACAAGCACCTCGGGCACGGTTTGAGAAATTATCTAGTGTTGTCGTTACCCTTGGTTTTCAATCTAGTGTATATGATTCGGCGTTGTTTGTTCGTAAAAGTTCTGCTGGTCGTATATTATTGGTTTTTTATGTTGACGATATGATCATTACAGGGAATGATTTGGTAGGTATTGGTTATCTCAAATGACTATTGAGTAATCAGTTTGAGATGAAAGATTTGGTCCCTTTATGATATTTTACGGGTATGGAAGTTGCTTTTTCTCCGAAAGGTTATCTACTATCTCAATCCAAATATATAGCTGATTGAAAATGCGGGGGTCTAACAATCACACCCAATATTTCTCTTATAAATATATATGAACAAACTCAGATATACTTTCAAGTGAATCGACTAGACATTCAGACTCAAACTTTAAGAAAAGAATATCCAAGAGTTTTATATCTTCGTTTACAAACTAATAAACAATTCAAAAACAGAAAAAGTTTGTGAGCCTAATTAACGTGTAGAACAACTTGAACGATACCAAAGATCAATATTCAAGCATTAATCAATTTAATCGACAACCAAAAGGTTGGATTATTCAATCGATTAATCTTTACGCACAACCTGTTATATTTCCATCACAACGATAAACAATATAATGTGGAAATAGAAATAACACATACTCCAGAAATTTTGTTAACGAGGAAACTGCAAATGCAGAAAAAACCCGGGACCTAGTTCATATCAAACACCATACTGTATTAAGACGCTACAGACATTAGCCTACTACAAGATAACTTTGTACTGGAGCGTAGTTGAGCCCTAACCAATCTCACACTGATCAAGATACAGTCGCTTTCCCTTAAGCCTCTTGAACCACGCCGGATTCTGCGCACTTAATTCTCTTATCTGATCTCACTCAAAGCTAAGAGTTGTTATGACCTAAAGTCGAAGACCTTATAAACAAATCTGTATCACACGGAAAAGTGTATGAAATAGATAAATTTGTCTCCCACAGATACATCTACGAGTTTTTGTTCCGTCTTTTGATAAATCAAGGTGAACAACAACCAATTGATACACCATACTTATATTCCCAAAGAAAACCCTTGTAATATCAATCACCTTACGATAATCTTAATCGTATGAAAATGAAGCAAGATATCGCGGAATCACAAACTATAATACGAAGATGTTTGTGACTTATTTTTATCTTGCCTATCGGATATTATATCTCGAGAAAATCTTAGAGAAGATAGTACTCAAATAAAATAGATAAAGCAAGATCAGAACACGCAAATACAGATAAATACTTGGTTCTGGCTTCACAATCCCAATGAAGTCTTTTAATCGTTAACCTACAAGGTTTCGTGAAAAACCTAAAGTTAATGGAGAATCGACTCTAGTCGCAACTAGTAGCACACAAAAGGTGTGGGGATTAGGTTTCCCAATTTCTAGAGTTATCCCTTATATAGTTTTCAAATCAGGGTTAACAATCTAAGTTACCTTGGTAACAAACTCTCAATATTCACCGTTAGATGAAATCCTGATTAGACTCAATCCAATATACATGGACCGTTAGATCAACTTGGCTTGTTACACACAAATGAAATGTACCTTCTTAGGTTTGGGTAACCGTACCTAAACGTTTACACTTCGGTTGGTTCAACAATATTTAACCAAAGATAACCACATGAGAAATTTTATTTCAACCTTAATCATCTTACTCATAACTAGTTCAAATGACTCAAATGAAACTAGTTCTTGGAGTTGTCCAATCGCTTATATCTTATAGAAGTATAGAAGACACAATTGGAGCTTAATCGGTTTTGATTCACATAAATCAATCATGAAAATTATAGCCAGAGTTTGCAAAAGTTTGCATTCCTTATTGTTTAATATATAGTTCATGAGTAAACCGATTTTAAAACATAACCTACTCAAGTATGCAAACGTGTACGCATACCTAAGTAACCGGACTAAGTTTGGATTTTTCCAGTAAGCGAATGGGTACGCGTACCTTCCAAACTCAGTACAAAATTTTGGACCCTGAACCATGTGCAAGTATGCGTACCGGTATGCAAACCAGGTTCCCTGACTTTTATTTTAACGTCAGTACGCATATGGGTATGCATACTATGGTTCCCGGACTTGGGAAACATATATGCAAGCACGCATGCTATGTTGATTCCAAATACTTTTAAGTGTTATGTACTCCATTTCAATCATTGAAACTTGCTTACAGGATTCCAATAGTTGTTTTCACAAACTAAAGTATCAAAGCGATTTTCAAGTTATTGAAATAATAATCAATATGAAACATTCCGAGTAAATCATGTAAGATGTTACTTGGCCATTTTGACATGATTATCTTTCGACTTTCGTCAAGAATGTAAGATGAACTTGGTTGAAGAGAAAATCTTACCAACGCAGATTTCGAGAAATATATAAGCGAGTCAAAAACTTAGCTCGAAATATCAAATGTGTATAACCGAAATCTATATAGATAAATGACTATGTCTCAAGAAGGAAATAGAGTAAATATAATTTCTAGTGATACATGAGTTCAAGTCTTCATATATATTTTGTCGAAGAAGTTCCACAAGCTCCCCTTGATAGTTTTTCGTCTTTAATCGATGAACGCTGTGAAGTCTAAGCTCACTACACTTTATATCCTAATCTGAGACTTAACTATAATTAGAATATAAATCAAGACTTATAAGTTTGGCAACTAAACTTGAAAAATAAGCTTGAGATAGCATTGCTTGGGAGTTCGACCTAACTAGAAAGCTCGTATTTCAGATACGAGTGTTGTTGAATCACGTCTTGAGATCAATGTTCTCTATACAATAACTAATGGTAATCGTCTAACTGATCCCACATCATATCGTACCATTGTTGGAAGTGTTGTTTATATAACTATTACTCGACCTAACATCGCATACAATGTCCATATTGTTAGTTAATTTGTGTCTTCTCCTACTATTGTTCATTGGGAAGCAGTGATGCGCATGTTAAGGTATCTTAGGGGAACTTAGTCTTAAATTTTATTATTTCCTTCAACCTCTTCGTCGAGTTTCTCTCTTAAAGGCTTCTGGAATGTTGGATGGGCTGGTGATCAAGGTGATCGAAAATCTACTACTGGTTATTGTATTTTCCCAGGTGATTATATTATTTCTTGGAGAAGCAAAAAATAAATTTGTTCCTTCGAGGTCATCAGCGGAAGCTGAATATCGCCCTATGGATGACGCTACTGCATAAATAATTTGGCTACGTTGGTTGGGTGGAGATATGGGTGTAGTTATATCTGATCCAACAACTATGAATTGTGAGAATACATCTGTCATTCGTATTTCTCACAATGTTTTGTTTCATGAATGCACCAAGCATATTGAAATTGATTGTCATTTCAGTCAAAATCATTATCTGCATGGCATAATTTCTCTTCAGTTTGTGCCGTCCACAATACAAGTAGCGGATTTCTTTACAAAATCTCACTCTTCTGTGCACTTCTGCTTTCTTGTTGACAAACTCTCGATGATTAATGTTGTACCATCATGATTTTGAAAGGGGTTGTTAAAGGCGTATATTATGCTAATCATATATATACGACATTACTGCATATTTGTATGTTTCCCTTTTAACTTATTCTCTACTGTATTTTAGGCAATACTTGTGTATTTATTATGATTATGTAATCCTTCTGAAGATCAATGAATTCACCCTCTTTCTCGTAGAAGCTCGAGTCAGGACCAGAAAATTTTATTATTTTAGCGAGAATATTGTTTTACCAAGTATTACTTTAAAGAAGTTATATCGTACGATGGACATTATTCCAAGAGGATTTAATTATTTGAATTCAGATTAATCTGAACTACAGAGTTCTTCTATGATTCATGTATAAAAGTAAAAAAAGTTTTTTGACGATTTGATAGGTTCGAAAAAAATGAAAAAAGTCCGTTATATCCATAGTCATTTGTAGGAAATCATCAAAATAAAAGTGAAACTTTCACTCTCTAGCCGTAATAATTCAATTATTGTTAGAAATTGATAATTTTTCGGTCATACGCTGGTAATATTTTGTAGTTTATGAATTAAATATGATGAATTTCTACGGCTCGGTTGTAACCTTGAATCTTAGTCGTAACACTCATCTATGGCTAAGTGGTAGTTGAAATTCCTATCTGTAGTATGCTTTCAAAATGAAAAAGCGAGGGAGGAAGGAAGGCCTGTGGCATTCATTTATTTTAAAAGTTAAATTAAAATTCAATAATCTTATCTAAACACTACTTTATTTGTATAACAAATTAAGATCATTAACACAAATTAGCAAAGAATAATTTAGTCATTACAAAAAATAATAGGATAAAGGTTATTGACCTTATTTTATATTTTTGTGAGGAGTTAAAGCTCATATCATCCGATCCTAATGATAGGTTTCTTTATAAAAATGGCAAGCAGATTTACGTATTTCCCAAATATATTTTTGGACGTTATCCGTAACATTCTTTTGGTCTATAAAAAATTGTGAGCCTTTTAGGGATGCATATGGGATGGTATGGTATGGATCTTCCTAGACCTCGGTACTCGTACCTCCTAATGGACGGTTCCATATTCAGGATACCTTTACTTGTCCCGGCGTTTTATATGTACTGGTGATACCTTCCGGTTCTGGACTGTTACCGGGATTTTACTCAATATTTCCTCGGCACCTCCTACTTCTAATATCAGTACCACCAACACCAATTACTAGTTCTACCAGAAACCCATCTATAACTCCATCTGCAACTTCCATACATATCATCATCAATAGCCCTAACTTCTCTTCCATAAAACGAATTTCATCTTCTTCTCAGATATATTAGGAAATAACAAATTCTATAGTCTCAAAACCCTAATTTCACCATCTCAGCCTCTCAGCTCCATCCATCTATCTGAACCAAACCTGTTAGATTTTGTAAAACACATATATCAGAATAGTTCGTACTTCTTTCATTCATTCAATCTGCCTCTTATACAAGATACACAACCCTAGTTTTAGACCCTAGAGTTCGACCTTACAATGGACTGTCCATAACAGTTTAAGCATTGGACTTTGAAGATGGGTCTCAATCTGGAGACTGTGAAGATGGGTCTCAATCTCGAGACTGTGAAGATGGGTCTCAACCAAACAGTTCTCGAGCCCATATATAACTCTCCTAATACCCTACCTCAAGACGGAGCATGGAGATCACACATGCCTATCTTGGAAATAAGAAACTGAAACTGAGCTTTCCCTAAAGATTTAGTAAAAATATCCGCCAATTGCACTGTTGTAGGAGTGTAAGAAGGCGTAATAAGCTTCTTCATGATAGCATCTCTAACCAGATGACAATCAACTTCAGTATGCTTTGTTCGTTCGTGAAAAACTGGATTCTGAGCAATATACAAAGCCGATTGACTATCACAGAGAAGTCGCATTCCATGTGGATGATGAACTCCCAAATCACCCAGTAATTTTTTCAGCCATTTTAATTCACACGTCGCCGCCGCCATAGATCTATATTCCGCTTCAGCTGACGAACGAGAAACAGTATGTTGCTTCTTACTTTTCCAGGATATTGGAGAATACCCAAGAAGAACAAACCAACCCGTCAACGAGCGTCTAGTTAAGGGACAACCAGCCCAATCTGAGTCACACCATCCTTTCAAATCAAGACCACTATCAGAGCGCAACAGAATTCCCTGCCCAGGATTCTTCTTCAAATATCGAACCACACGAAGAGCCGCTTCCCAATGTGTTATTCTCGGCAGTTGCATGAATTGAGAAAAAATATGAACAGAATATGCTAGGTCTGGCCTAGTCACGGACAAATAGATTAAACGCCCAATCAGTCTTCGATATTTTTCCACATCCGTGAACAAATCTCCTTTGTCCAAAGAAAGACGATGATTAGTTTCCATTGGAAATTCTGCAGGTTTTGCACCTAATAAACCTGCCTCCATGATGATATCCAACGCATATTTGCGTTGACACATATAAAAACCTTGTGCACTTCGTGCCACCTCCAAACCCAGAAAATACTTCAACTTTCCCAAATATTTCATCTTGAAACATTGTCCCAAGTAAAGTTTGAATTGATCAAGCGCAACTAAATCATTACCCGCAACAATAAAATCATCCACATATACCAAAACATTAAGTTGGGTTTTTCCCTTAGTCATGGTAAAAAGAGAATAATCGGAATATGATTGCCGAAACCCATAATTCTTCAAAGCTGCAGACAATTTTGCAAACCAACATCGAGGAGCCTGCTTTAAACCATATAAAGATTTTTTCATCCTACACACCATATTAGACTTACCTTGAGAAAATCCAGGTGGTATTTTCATATACACTTCTTCTTCCAAGTCTCCATGAAGAAATGCATTATGTACATCCATCTGATGCACTTCCCAATTCTTAATTGCTGCCACAGCTAGGAAAGTTCGCACTGTCATCATTTTCGCCACTGGTGCAAATGTCTCATTGTAATCCAACCCTTCTACTTGATGATTCCCAAAGATCACCAGTCTAGCTTTGAGCCGCACCAACTGTCCATTCTCATCATACTTCTCTGTGTAAATCCATTTACTACCAAGAGCTTTCTTTCCCGGCGGTAATTCTTCTAATTCCCATGTTCCTTGTTCTTCCAAAGCTCGTATTTCTTCTGCCATTGCCTTATGCCATCCTGGATGCTTCATGGATTCTTTGAAATTTTTAGGCGCAGACCCAGCAGTAATTGCTGCAAGAAACTTTTTATGAACTGTAGAGAATTTATCACAACTAACATAATACGTCAAAGGATACGGCGTACCTGAGGATGATGATTGTGGAGAGTGAGCATGGGATGGACTATTTTGTCGTACAGTGTGCGTTACAAAACCTTTGAGCCGACTACACGGAATCTTCTGTCTCCTTCCTTTACCCATACTAGCTTCCGTCACTTCCTTCGAGACCACAGGGTTCTCAGTAATATATTCTGGGTTCTCAGTATCATCGTCTAGGTTCTCAGTAATGTCTTCCGGGTTCCCAGTAATGTTTTCTGGGTTCGCAGTAATACCTTCCTGGTTCCCAGTAACATATTCTGGGTTCGCAGTACTGTCTTCCGGGTCCTCAGTAATGTAAGTTGGGTTCTCAGTAATATCTTCTGGGTTCTCTTGCTGCACTATTTCTTCATCATCACTCCAACACACGTCATTATTAGCCTGAACTATCTCAGTTGACTGATCAGGTACCCTAGATATGTAAGGAAACTGATGTTCATGAAACTCTACATCCCTTGAAACTAAAAATTGTCTTTTGTCTAAGTCATATACTTGTCATGCCTTCTTCCCAAAAGGATAACCCAGAAAGACGCACCTTCTTCCTCGACTTGCAAACTTATCCCCTTTACTACTTTGATCATGTGCATAACACAAGCAACCAAATACTTTCAACTGACTATATGGTGTCGGTTTCCCAAATAGAACTTCATATGGAGTTTTGTTATTTAGAACCGGTGTAGGCGTTCGATTTATCAAATACGTTGCTGTCAAAGCACATTCTCCCCAAAACCTGATCGGTAAATTTGCTTGAAACCTCAAATCTCTTGCCACATTCATTATGTACTGATGTTTTCTCTCAACTCTTCCATTTTGTTGAGGTGTTCCTGCACAGGATGTCTCAAAAACTATTCCATTAGTTTTAAAATACCACGTAATGCATTAAATTCAGTTCCATTATCACTTCTAACAATTTTGGTTTCTATACCAAATTGACGTTTCACAAGCGCAATAAAGTTAAGAAATATCGTTGCAACCTCAGTTTTTCTTTGAATTAAATAAATCCACACACCTCTTGAAAAATCATCTACTATTGTCAGAAAATATTGTGCTCCAGACGACGAGCACGTCTTATAAGGACCCCACAAATCTATATGAACCAAATCAAAACTACAACTGGATTTGCTCAAACTACTAGCAAAACTACTTCTACGATGTTTTGCACGTGGACAAACATCACATGCATCATTATTTTTCTTCAATACTCTACCCAGACCTGGTAACCGTTGTAACACTTTCTCTGATGGATGTCCCAATCGCTGATGCCACAGCTCATACGTATCCTCATTCACCATAAGCACTTTAACTGGAGGCACACCACAGAACATATATAGTCCACCTCGTCGCTCACCCACTCCAATCACCTTCCTCGTCAACCGATCCTGTATAAGACATAAATTGTTAGTACATTGAACATTACATACTACCTCATCAATGAGTTGTGTAACAGAAATCAAGTTACAAGTTATCTGTGGCACATAAAGCACATTGTCCAATCTCAAACCACCAGGAAGAATAACTGTTCCTATTTTCTCAGAGTGAGCATATTTTCCGTCTGGCAGTCCCACCGAACATGCTCTAATATCTTTCACATTTATCATATCATCTCTTTTACACGTGACATGATTTGTAGCTCCTGTGTCTATAATCCAGGATGTTTGATTTGTCTTACCTTGGAGCTGGGAACTGATTTTTCTTGAATTTAAATATTCAAGAACCTCCTGAACTTGACTTGCAGTCACGCCTGTCAGTCCTGATGCATATCCTGAAGATCCAGTGGCATGATGAGATGATGTTGTTGCTGCCGAGATGTTCAAATTATGCGCACGTATATTGTCTTGTCCACTACCTCCTCTGTTGTTCAAAAAACCGGCACCAGCACGTCCTCTACCAGCAGCTCTACCACCAATTCGGCCTCCTCGACCATATCCTCTTCCACCTCTTTGTCTGTCACCCCACCATTTCGGGTATCCAATCAGCTGAAAACACCCTTCTTGTGAGTGCCCTTCCCGGCTACAATGCTTGCAAAATTTGTTAGGATCATACATATTACTGTATGGACGCTGGTCTGACTGAACTTTGAACGCCATAAAATTGTCCTGTGTCTGAGACGTCACAACTCCTTCCCCCAATTAGACGTTCTGAATTAACCACAGCTTGATAAGCCACATCTATAGATGGCAGTGGTTCTCTTTCCAGTAATTGTTCATGCAGGGAGTTATACATGGTATCCAATCCAATCAAAAAATAGTGTAAGAAATCTTCTTCTCTCAACGTACTAACCTGTGTTGCAATGTTACATGTGCACAGGCCACAACTACACTTTGGTATCTTCATGTACGTCACCATCTCATCCCATATCTTGTTCAATCTCCCATAGTACACTGCAACCTCCTCAGTCTTCTTCTGTTTGCATTCGCTTAAGGCAGCTTTCAACTGGCAGATCCGAGTTCCACTTACAACACAAAATCTCCTCTTCAAGTGCGTCCATAACATGCTCGAATCATCATAATCCCCCAACGTTGATCTAATATTTGTCTCCAATGTATTGCTGATCCAAGAAACCAGCATTGAATGCACTGCAATCCACTCCTCTAACTCCTCAGGTTCTGTTGGTTCTTTGACGGTTCCATCAACAAAACCAAATTTTCGTTTGGCTATCAATGATCTTCTCACTGCTCTAGCCCATTCATCATAGTTTGCTCCCTTTAATACAATAGGTGTGATGATAATCCCTGGTCCATCACTTGATCCCAGATGATATTCTGGTTTCTTCTTTTGCATATTGTTTTCTACCTCTTTTCCTCTTTTAGATGATTCTGCATCATCCGCCATGTTTACTGTTCTAGGGTTTTCTTATTCGTGTTAATCAACTCTGGCTCGTGATGCCATGTTAGATTTTGTAAAACACATATATCAAAATAGTTCGTACTTCTTTCATTCATTCAATCTGCCTCTTATACAAGATACACAACCCTAGTTTTAGACCCTAGAGTTCGACCTTACAATGGACTGTCCATAACAGTTTAAGCATTGGACTTTGAAGATGGGTCTCAATCAGGAGACTGTGAAGATGGGTCTCAATCTCGAGACTGTGAAGATGGGTCTCAACCCAACAGTTCTCAAGCCCATATATAACTCTCCTAATAAAACCCAAGTCGGAAAATACCACAGAGCCAAAATCTCCATCTCCATCTTCTTAGAAACACTAGCACAACTTACCATATTCATTGGTGATTACATCTTCATCTGTTCTTTAACCCTACATCTGAAACCAAATCAGGATAACCCAATCATCTTTAGTTCAGCTTCTAGAATTATACAACCACCATCTTTAATTTCTCAACAAACAGTTAATGATTCCACAGCAGAAACCCATTTTCCAAACTTAATTTCTTCTCAAACTTCTCTGATTATTCAATATTCACTATCTTTAACTCTCAGTTCAAAAACCCTACTTCTAATATGAAAGCTTAAGTTTTCATATTTAAATGTTAAGTTAACATGAAAAGTTTTCACCATCATGAAATTTTTTCTGTCGAACCAGGAAAAGAAGGTGGTGGTTGCTCATCTGTAAATTATGGTTGGTTAGGAAGAAATGAAGAATAGATAAGAAGAAGAGAGTGGCTGAGAATGACAAGGATTAGACACTACACGATTAGATAATTCTTAAAATCTAGGATGGACGGATGGGATTAATCCTAATCAAAAAATTTAACGACTGATATTAACCGGGGTATTCCGGTACAGGATGAGAATAGAATAGAACCTTTCCCTGTACCCAGTCCTCTACCAAGTCTGACTTCTAATATCGTTCCTTGTACCTCCTTAACCAGTTCGGGTCGGGTTTTTCAGTTCTCTGATTCCATCCGTTCCAGTATGGTTGATGTGGATCCTTAATCCTTTATGTAAGAAACCCATTAGAGAGAATATCTTTTCAATATTTTGTCCTTATCTAATATTTACTCTCTTATGTTAATATTTCGCATTGATTTGTCTCACAAATTATAAGATCGCTATAAGACCACTATTTGCAAATGTAGTACGGTTGTATTAATTAAGATGTGTTTTTTTTATACTAAAATAAGTTATATTAATTAAAATGCAATGCTGCAGAACTCATCCTTAAAAAGTTTAGTGATTAAATATGGGAAGTTTCACGTATAATGGAAATTTGCTTCCTCATGTCTTGATTTACTATCTAAAGAGTGATCTACATTATTACCAAGTCTATGGATAGACTTAAAAAACCAAATTTTACTACAAGAATTGGACTTAGTTTTAACTCTCTCTACTATGCTTGAGTTGAACCGGTGAACATGTGATTCCTACTCCAGCATAGACTTTATCACATTATCTCAGTCTCAATCAATGATAGCTTTATCTAACTACAATTCGTTCAACCAATCTACAGTTAGTTCCAAATCTTTACATTCGAAATGCTCAGCCCCAAAGTCCTCCTCCACTTCAATTCCTTCCCAAATCTGATACCTTTAGCTCTTAAGCAATTACCTGCAAAATCACGAATTATTAAGCCTACACTTCCTTTTCTAGTAGCGGATATATAAGAACCATCAATATTAATTTTCACAAAGTTTTTCTCAGGAGGAGTCCAAAATTTTAGCTGAAAATTATTAGCAGGGCTAGTATGAGGTACAGAAACTTGAGAACAACGATGTGTAAGATTATAAATTCTAGTCCTTGTACTCTGCACATTAGGCTTGACTTTATGAAAAATTAAATAGCACACGTCTTTCCAGATATACCACATGGTACACATTAATCTGCATATATAATGTTCATCATTCAAATATAAATCAATCTCATTGTTAGTTCCTTTATAAAACCAAGTAATGATCCAAGATTGGACTGTAGAAAAATTACCTACAATATTATCAACATTAATATTCATATCTATCGAGATAGCTCTAGCTAAAGGATACTCGAAAAACAAATGGTTCATCGTTTTCATGTTATAATTACACAGAGAGCAAGCAGTTTGAATTTCAGTTTTGTAGACTACTATCTTAGCTCTAACATGAACTATATGAAAAAGCCGGGGTACAACAATCACAACCAATATTTCGTTCGGCAATATGTATGGACTAACTCCAACATAATTCCAAGAGAATCAACTAGACAGTAATACTCAATCACGGAAATATATCCAAGAGTTATATATCTGTTTCTCAATGTAATCAGCAAATTGAACAAATAAAATCCGTGAGCCTGATTATCATGAGAAACAACTTGAATGGTACAAAAAACCAATATTCATGTGCCAATCAATTTATATCAACAACCAAAGATTGGTTTATATACTTGATTAAACTATGCACAACTTATGATACTTCAATTAATTTTACTCCAGTGAGAAATTCGTTTTTTAGTAGCATGATGTTTTCCCGATAGCTTATATGCTTGAGATCCACTAATGTCAGTGTTCCAAGCAATTTCTAGCTGAATCTTAAAAGCAGTATGTTTAATCCACATAATATAGAATTTAAAAGGTCTCCAAAGGTTTCTGCTTTATTGTTCTGTATGCAACATTATGGGACAATGATCTGAGCTAGATGATACAATTAGCATTATAAGAGTTATTACACCAGTCATGATTACTTAAAGTCAAATCTATTCTAGACTTTTTGATTCTTGTGCCCATATTATTACTTGACCAAGTGTAATCTCTCTACCAATGTAGCCTAGATCCATAAGACAACATTCATTAATCGCATTTTGAAAATATTTATCTTCAACTGACATACTACAGGAAAAAAAAATATCATGCAAATGCACATTAAGATCACCGATTACAATCCGATGTTGCATTATATTTTCCTTGATTAGATCTTTAGAAACCATCTATACTTCACTATTTAGATCTTTAGAAACCATCTATACTTCTTCAGTATCTTCTATATCTTGTTCAATAGTATCTTCATTAGCAACTTCTTCTTCCTTTCGAAAAGCTTCATATTCAGCTTTAGATAGACTATCTAGGTAAAGTAGATAGGACCATTCTTGACATTTACTATCATCATGACCAATGATAAAGCATTTAATGCATATCTTCTTTGGATGAAGGTCCCAATGATATCTAACCTAGACTTTTTCTCCAGTTACAGTGTTCCACCAACCTTTACGATGCAGTGGTTCCTTCAGACTTATTTATAGCCTAGCTTTCACGATATTACCATATCTTGATCTACAATATGGAGGGGTGGTAGATATATTTTCCCCATAATCCAATAGCTTCATCAACTACACCCCTAGTAAGATGTTCCAACTTCTAATATTTTAATTATAACGTGAAAACTTGGTGAGTAAATTTATGATTTTTCAGCAACAAACCATTGATATATTTTTGCACATCAAAAAGAGATTTTCCAATTAACCAAGGACCATTCTGTATGACTTCATACCTTTCTTGCTAAGAGTTAAGTCTCATTAGCATCAGATTATGACCCACGACTCGAATATGCTTGTTTCGGTATCTCCTCCAAAGAAAGTTTATTTCCTCTTTGATGATTCTCATATATATTTTATATTTCCTCGTGAGCTTCCCCAATATTCCATAAGTTCATTTTACTGCAACTTCATTAACAGTTTTTTGTGAGCCTACATATCTCCTACCCTAAGGAAGAGCAATAGAAACCTTCCTTAGATGTCTCGAAAGATGATTGATTCTATTATCAAGAGATGAAGTCATGGTAGGATTAGTTTTTCCAGGCCCGGTTCCGAGGGGGGTATTTTTGGTCTCCACCACAGGAAGGGATAGAGAAGTATTATTTCACAGGGCGGGATAGAGCAGAATTTGAAAAAGAAAGAAGAAAAAAAAGATCCAATTATTTTGTTCCATATACAGACAGACTTGGTTTACCTATTGAAAGTATTATTTCACCCATGTCGTTTCAATTTTAACTGCGTAATACAATTAGGGTGTATAGCAATAATCTTTAGTAGTGCATCGTATATATGTTTGCTAATGAATCATGGGAGGCGCATCTCTTAGCAACATGAACTGTGCTTATATGGTGATGAAGTTTAATGCCCCTGCATCATATGTGTCATTTTATTACTCAAATATCGGTACCAAAGGGAGTTTTGTGATTTTTAGCCCAGGGTAGTCTAAATGTCAGAGACGGCCCTGAGTTTCTCTTCTCACAAGTAATGCAAAACTCTGATGAAATTATTGTATAGGACCATGAAAATATTTCTCTGTATATATAATTGAGCTAATACTCCTAGGGTTGTAACTATTCTTTCTTTTCTTGTTATAAAAATACCGAGTATCCAGTAATTGACCCTCGATATAAGGATACGAATATATAGTGTGAGCTGGTTGGGAAAATTTGAATTTGAAATCTATGGAAAAGATGAAGTTTACCATGTTTGATCTGATATGAAGATAGATATTTCTAGGATATTAAAAGATTCTGATCCAAGTTTAAACCTAGATTGTTACTACTAATATAGACCATCACAGACTTGATGGTTAACACCACTGCTTGTAACAACTTTTTATCTGACACCATTGTTGTTGATTCAAAAACATTCAACATGTTATAAGAAAAACCCACCAGTGGATCCACAAAGCAGTTAGGAGACCTGCAGGGATGAAAATAGTTTTCCATTAGAACAAAAAAAACTATAAAGAATAAACCAAATTTACACAACCATTAGAACAAATTGATAGAGAAATTTTAACCTTAGGACTTTGTATTTTATGAAAATACAAACCATTATATGAGTTCCACAACCATTAATGGAAAAACTAAACACATATTTAAGAGAATTCAAATGAAGAAATAAAGAATTTAAGAAGAAATTTAAGAAACCATGGTGCAGATTGGATCAAAAAGAGTACTAACAGACTTGATTTTGAAAACAAATTTTTCTTAATGAGTTAACTCATTATCGCCCGATTTACAGAGTTTCTCTCTGTCGCACTGGTGGTGATCTGTCCAAACCATAAGAAAGTAGTTTTTAGTTGATCTATTTACTATGAAGGGATTTCGTGGTTTTACTATTCCTTACCAAGAATTCTAAAAACGATTTTGGAACTTCCGTGACGTGTTTTCTACCCTTTTTACCCCCAAAAGTAGACTTTCCACGTTATTTTTTCTCAATGAGTCCTTTTAGAGCCCAATTGACTGATCAAGAATGCAGGGATGGTCAAGGATGAGAGTGCATTCCTACTGGACACACGAATATAGTGTTGTTGACCAGTCAATATTTCGAAGGCTTTATTAGTGCACTCCAAAAATTTTCCATACGGTATTCATCATGCGATCATGTACGTCATCATTTTGGGATATAGTTTGTTTGTTTTTTTTGGAAGGACAGTAGAAATTCACTTTTTCTCAAGTCCTAACGCGGTAAAGATCTCGAATTACTTTTAACAACAATATTTACTAATGAGAATTTGTTTGAAAATAGCATGTAAAATAAAAATACCACTATTCGTGTGAGAAAAATAAAAATAAAAAGACTCGGTTTACGTTCACTTTTTGCTGGGTGGAGGGATTACTATATATATATGTAACACAATATGCGACTACTAAAACCATCTAAAACATCATTTTAGGGATTCATTGAACCAAGTAAGGAATTTTCGTTCATCCATTAATTTTTCAACCTGTTTAAGTTAATTTATATATGTGTTTTTAAAGTATATATATAGATATGTTCATAATAATTTCGATTTGATATCTGTTAGGAGGATGGAATATGCAAATTTTTTTAAACAAGGTCGGAAGGCGCCCGGTGCAACATCTAGAGAAGCAAAAACCTTAATTCTCTTTGGGAGAGTTGGGAATGGAAAAAGTGCTGTTGGTAATAGCATCACTGGAAAAAAGAAGTTCTTATCTAGGATCAATGCTTCTTGTGTCACAACTGAATGCCAAATGGAGACAACTATGCTGGATGATGGTCAAGTTGTTAATGTCATTGACACACCAGGTATACCTGTAATTCCATGATTTTCTGTTTGAATTCTCTTTTCTCTTCTTATGTTTTCACAACAGAGTTGAACATCTAAGTACCTAGCAAAATTTTCCTGAGCAGATGAATCATTATTTCAGGGCTATTTGATTCGTCAAAAGGATCTGATTATTACATAGAAGAGATGGACAAAAGCATCACTCTTGCAAAGGATGGGATCCATGGATTCCTTTTGGTTTGTTCTATTCGAACTCGGTTTTCGACAGAGGAAGAAAGTGTTCTTCGAAGTTTAGGGGAGTTTTTCGGCAAGGAGATCATTAATTACATGATTATTATTTTTACTGGTGGTGATGATCTAGACACGACCTTCTATGAGTACTTATCTAAGTCTCCTCCTTCCTTGCAGGTTTTTCTACACATTTATATTGCAACATAGTTTTTACAAATTAGTTTTGTGCCAATTCCTTCAAATTTACTGGTTTATTAATCGATTGATGGGGCCATAACATGATGTTAATTTCTTGGATACTCCAACAGAAAGTTCTCCAGCTCTGCAAAAACAGAAGTGTTCTTTTTGATAATAAGACTAGAGATGAAAGCCAGCGTAAAAAGCAGGTTCAACAACTGATGTCACTTGTCAACAAGATCAAATCTGAAAACGGACAACCATACAAAGTTAATGAAGGTGAAATGAGGAAGGTACGTATTCAACTTTGAATTGGGGATTCCCCGACATTAGAGTGAATATAATCTCCTTTATAAAGTGAACTACAACCGACTTACTCTCTAAGGTTCCTTCCTTATATGAATTAGTGATATTCACTGGTTCTTTATACAAAACTACTGATTATTGAAATTCTATTTCCACTTATGCAAGTTGTTTCCTCTACGCTTGATTGAATTTGATGCTCAGTATACTAATGGAAGGTATCGGGGGAAGTTAGGTTTTTGAACGAAATGTTGGGGGTAAAAATTGATAAAATGATGACTCATATTCTAGCTTGTAACATATTACTTTTTTTTATGGTAATCTTGTCATAATTGGTGACAATGAACTAGATGACCAGTTGCAGGGAGGGTGAGAACCGAAAAATTTACACCACTGCTTTTGTGTTTTGCTATATTTAAAACAAATAAACACCAAATCTTTAAAACAAACAAAAAGCAAACCGATATGTTCAGATCGAATCGTTGTTCTTTAAAACAAATGAAAACTTCCAGTCTTTGATTTATTAAATAAATCTTGAAAGTTAATTACCAAAGTAAGTTATTTCCTGGATTGGGAATTTGGGGCTCATCTGCATTTTGTTTAGCCTTTTCATGATTTTATTGTCTTTTTGCGGCTGCGCCCCTGCAGAAGGAGGAACATATCCTATATGAGGCTCAGCAGAGACAAAATGAATATTTGAAACAGCTTGAGGCTCAACAGAAACAACTTGAAGCCCAAATTGCATTGATAAACGGGGCCCAATCAAAACAATCTGAGATTGCTGAGACGGTCCAGCAGGAGTTGAAAGCAAAGATTGAGCAACTTGAAACGGTAATATATATATATACAGAGGAAGGATCCCCCAAACTGTTTATTATCACACTACTCACATTTTAGACGTCTTAGACGTCTTTTTTGTGAATAAAAATCAAACCGTAACGTATTTGAAGCTAACATTTTGGCGACGTGTTCCTCTTACAATGTTCTATATTACTATCAAAAATGAGCTTATTCCGAAATACTAAAACCCACCATCTACTGATCATAAGTTCAATTGTTAAAAATCCATTGATTTTCAATGATTCATCTTCAAAATAGTATATTGTGGTGTTATACGTTTCAGAATGAACTCATTTTTGATAGATATGTAAAGCTTTGTAAGAGATCATATTTCCAAAATATTAGTTTCGAATCTCCTATCATTTATTTATTTTTCACACAAAAGAGATCTAAAGAGTGAGATAGTGTAAAATAGAACATGCGATCATTCATCACATATATACACACTCAGGTATACTCTATCTTTTTTTCAGTTAAATTGAACAAGGCAATGAAATTTAATTTTGCAGGATAAAAATTCGTACCAGCAGGAAATAGTTAGATATGAAATACTGACGGATGGAATTAAATCGTTAGAAAGTGAACCGGTTGAAGAATACCATAGCCGGAAGCGGGATAAACTGTTTATGGCTGCTAGTGTGGCCCTTAATGTACTTCCATTTGCCGCAGCATGTACTATAATGTGAAGTTGGTTATATCCGGTGGTAGTTTAATTTTAGATGTTATTGGGTACGGGTGAGCATTAATAATAGAACATCCCGTTTTTGTTTATTCCATGTGCCTTTTATATAGAATACTAACTGTGATGCTAGTGCTTTGCATGGGCCCAGATAATTATATAAAATATGTATTTTATTCGTTTCAAAGAAGATATGTCGTTGTCAAAATGTTAATGAGACCATAATATTTTACTTGACCATCCTTAATTACTTAACTATTTTATTTTAATAAAAATTTTATCAATAAAAACTACCTAAAATTATTAGGAAGATTATAAATACGAAATAAAAGGAAATCAAAAGATATTGAATTTATGGTGGATAAAATTTATAAGGAATTTAATTTTTGGATCCAAATATATATTCTCGTAAAAGGAATGAAGGATATATTCATTTCCTTAATTATACAAATTTATTTAATATTTTGGATCGGGTGCCGTTAAAAATAAATCTATTAATACAAAAAACTAAGGGTTTATTAGAGAGTTCATTGGAAATTATGACTATAAACAGAAAGTTGACACAATTTTGAAACAGAAAAAATTGAATAGAGGATAGTGTTTTTGAAACGTATTTGTCTTATTGCAGATGTAATTTTTGGGTATAAAAATAAAATTTGAAATACATATCGTTGTTGCGCCATTGTGTTGCACTGTCCTAAATGTTTTCTGGCGAAAAGTACGTATTGGTCAATGAAAATAAGCTTATGGCTCATTGTGATTTCTTAAAAAAATTTCTACCCGTAAATTAAAGATAGGTTTTTTTTTCCCATGAGGTATTTATTCACTCAAGATTTTTTTTTTAACTCGTGAAGTAATTTTCTTTAGCTCATGGTATTTTTTCCTTTTAATTGTGAAGTATTTTTATTAACTCAACATATATTATATTTTTTTCACTCAAGACTTTTATTTTTTTTAACGTGTGAAGTATTTTTGCTTTACTTAAGATATTCTTTTTGTTTACCCGTGAAGTATTTTTTTAACTCAAGTTATATTTTGCTTTTCCACACGAAGAATTCCTTATTTCCTATTTTAGTGTAGGCCATACTTAAGGGAATAAATTAGCAAACAGGTTG